>NC_091111.1:20487500-20580000 GCF_024713975.1 Paralichthys olivaceus
ACACAAGAGCTTTGCTTCTGCGTCGTCTTTGTGCTAAGCTAAATAAAGCTAAGCAAAGCCGTCCTGACACACTGAGGGAATATCACAATCTCTGTGATGCTTTCAAACGTGTTACTGAACAAAGTGACGTGAAAATGTAGTGGTTATTGTTAAGCTTCAATTTTTTACAGTAAAAAAACAGTTATAACTGTCACATATGAAGCTTTTACAGTTTAGTGATGATTCTTAATGTTTGTAAAGAGGAAAATACACAAAAGATCCCGCAGCATTCCTGATTGAAGACATTTTCCACAATAAAAATATTTGATATGTTTCTAAATATTTAACAAAACAACCAAAGAATCACAAAATATTGGTTTCTGTTGTTTTTACAGCACAAGAGATTTTTTTGGCAAGTTGGTTTGAGTTATTATGATCTCAATCTCATGGTTTCTAATTAATAACAATAATAATAATAAAGTAATCTGTTCACTACTGATATAATTAAACACAAACGTTCTTTGGGTTCCTCGCTGATTCAACGCTTCACAGTATTTTAAAAATGTTATTCAGCTCAGACTCTGGAACTTTTCTCTCAGGTTCTTTACGATGCTCTGATTTCCAACTTCCGTCTTCTGTCCCACATTTGTTTTCTGGGACTCTTCCTCCTGATTGGTGAGAAACACTGTTGTCTTGTCGAGGTCTTGAGGCCTCGCAGACTCACTTTTACTTTTACCCTCCTCTCTCTGTTTGTATTCGTCAGATTCCTGATAGGCTCGGCAGCGGTCGATGACAGCCATGATGGAGATCTTCTCCCTGCTAGTTGGTGAACGGATCTGAACGTAATTTTCTTCTTCTTCTTCTTTTGATGACGAGGCTGTCTCTTCGGACTCAGGCTCTGGAAGTTTCTCGATGACAGTGATCTTGTGTTCAGGGTCATTGGGTAACATGGTCTCAGCTGCGATAAAGTAACCGTCATACTCGGTGTCAGTCACCAGATCATTCAGCTTCTGCAGCTCAGACATTTGAGCTCCGCTGAGTTGAGGGTCGAGCGAATTGGCTCGATGAAGCCGTTTGCTGCGTTCTCGCCGGCTGGTGTCCTGGCTGCGGCGAGTCTTGTATGAAGGACCCTTGCCAGAAGCTCCTTCGGTGAAGGAGGGACTGGAGGAGCAGCTGGAGTGTCTCCTCACACCCCAGTCAAACATCTGCTCCGGGATCGAGTGACTCCGGTTGACAGGACTCTTCTGGTCGGAGTATTTGGAGCGGAGTTCTCGGACGTCAGGCCAGTTAAAGCCCTCGATGAGAGGAGGAGTCAGGTGGCTGCAGGAGGGAGCCGGACCACTGGAGACCAAACCTGAGCTGAGAATGGAGGTTGGAGGCTGGGTCTGGTCGGTGGGGCTCAGCTGTAGAGAAGGAGCCTTAAGCTGAGCAACCAGCGCCAGGGTCAGGTCCGATTTACCTGGAAAATATAAAACAATCAGTGTTTTAACATTTGATTTTTATTATAACCTGTTTAATCCTCTAATAAAACACTTGCAAGATTCTGTCATTCTTTAAAGCTGTCTTCACACATGAGCTCCAGGTAGAATCCAGAGAGACTTGTCTCCAGAGACTCGTCTCCAGAGTTCATGTTTCACAGCTGAACAACTCAGCAGCAGGTTTTCTGCTCAGACTCGTTCAGCATCAGATCCTCCTCGTTCTTCAGGTGAGAGGTGGAGCAGACAGACAGGAAGTGATCATGTGATCATGTTTACATCACCTGACACCGTCGTCAGCTCTCATCACCACAAACTGTCTTCACGTCTTCGTCTGTGTCTTCTACGTGTGTGTCAGCACTTTGTCACCAGAGACATTTGTTTGTGTTTCTTCGTGTTTGTGTCACGTGTTAGAAGCTCATCACCCCCCCACTCCCTCCCAGTGGATCAGTGGAGGACGCTCTGCTGTGTCCTCACTTCTCCTGGACTTAGACTTTATACAGGAGTGAGGGAGGAGACAGACAAACTGAGTCTCACTCAGACATTTGAGTTCGTCCTCCAGAGAACTGAGGAGTTCAGGTCTGAAAGCATCTTAAGAGAAATCTAAACTGGAATCACTGTCCTGTGGCTGTTTGTATCCATCAACAAGAGCAGGTTCAGTTCCTTCCTTATATATTACATTAAAAATAAAATCAGGTCACGTGAGCTTTGACCCTCGTCCACCGAAATCGAATCAGTTAATTTTTGAGTCTAAATGACAACTGCTAAAAATGTGAAGAAATTCCCTCAAGACAGACTTGAGATTTCTTGCTTGAGAGGACAAAAAACTGCGTCTCTGTTGCTAGGCGCCAGTGGTAAGGACGGGACAACCAGCCTTCGCAGTCATTGAGCACTCCCTCTGACAGAGGCGGCACCTGACATGGCCCACGGCTAACTTCTGAACGGTCCAGGTGTGGACTGATGAAACAGACACATATTTAATCTGACAATCATCTTTGTAAAAACATCTGTGATGTGGTCTGACACTCTGACAACGTACCTGAACCCTCCGTCTCCTCCACCACGCAGGGTAAACTCTTCTTGCTGATCAAGATGCCCTGACTTCGTTGTCGCATCACTGGTTGTGTCGTTTTGATTCGCTGGCTGTACTGGCGAGCCAGGTGGAGGACTTTGCTCTTCGTTTGGTCCATGTCGTTGCTTGAATCCTCACGGGGCCTTTCTGCCTCTGCGCTCAGTTGAGTGACCCGCAGAACCGGAGCCCTAGGGATGACGGCCTCTTCCCTGAAAACCTTCAGACTTCCTTTATGAGTCGTGTCTGAGGATTTTTGCTTGAGTGTTGAAGGGCTCATTAATTTTTCTGGGAAGGTGCTGAGGTCAGACACTTCACTCTCTCGCTCACAGGTCTTGTTCGGGATCTTTGTGATGCCGTCAGTTTCTCTGGAGTTTCTCGGAACATGGCAACCTCTGTTGTCGCTTTGAGATCTGGTGATCTTTTGCTCCATCGTCTGCCAGACCTTGATCATTTCAGATGAGGGTCTGAACTCCTCGTCCTCAGATGGAAACGTCTGCAGGCTCTGAGATCTGAGGCTTTCTTCTGAATCTGAGCTTCTCTGATCATACTTTAAAGAGTCCAAAGAGTCACTGGAAACCAAGTGACCGCTGGTGTCTGTGGGTAAAGTTGAGTGTAACTCCACTGATGATGGGTCAAGACTGGAGGATGTAGTCAAGGTGGAGGGATTCTTCTGGACGTGGTTATCCTTCGGAATGCTGTCGAGGCGGCTAACCGAACTCCTGACAAGCCCAGTTGGGATGTATGTCAGACTCTCTCTGCGCTGAAGGCTGAAGGTGGCATCCTGGCTCTCGGCATTCTCATAGTAACTCTTGATTTTGCCGATGAGCAGCTGGTCCTGTTTGGACAGGATGGAGTCCCGCCTCCGTTGAATGCTTCTGTCAGCGTCAAAAAGGCTGTCGTCCTGAGGAGATAACTGAGTCAAATCTGTTGCTCCAAAGGTCTCCGCAGGATCAGAACAGACGCTGTTGAACCTTAAAGGTCGGTCGATGGGTTCTGCACTGAGACTGAGGCTGCTGCTGGTTCTGCTCGGTAACCGTGGAGAAGCACAGCCGAGGGTGCGGGCTTTGTCTGGAGCTGCGCTGCTTCGTTTGATGCTGTTGGTGAAGTGCTGAGCGATGGAGCTGGCTTTGTCCAGAACAGAAGATGGAAGAATACTGGTGGCTTCATCCTCTTTTTCTGACGACTCCTTGTCATCCTCCTCTTCTTCAGATGATTCCGCACTGCTCAAGGTTCTTGAATCTGAATCTGGCGTGGCAGACAGTGGTTCTTCTGTGGGGGCTGGATCTCCTTCAGGTTTCAGTTTTTCAGAACTTTGAGGAGACACTGAGATCGTAGGAGGCTCCAGATCCAAAAAGTCTGGTTCAGCATTTTCTGTCAGTCCAGATTCAGATGTCTTCTCCTGCAGCAGCTCATCTGTGGACGACTAAAATCCAAATAATAATTAGAAATGAAATACTGTCTAAAATATTTAAATGCCAGCTGACGATTCAGAGACGAGTTTGTGCGGCTGGTTTAGTGAAGTTTTTTACAGATAAACTACAAAAAATAAAAAAAGTTGCAAATATTTTAAAAGCAAGTCCTGTGCTGATACTCACCTGCTCAGACGTCACTTCAGCTCCACCATCTTTTTCAGGAGGTTGTCCTTTTTCTTTGTTCAAGTCGAGTGATGAGACATCGTTGCCGTCCTGCAACAAACAACTTTAATATCAGCTGATCAAAACAAAGTAAACATAAAAAACAACAAACAAAAGTGTGTCACTGTTTATTTAAAGGATTAGTTCACAAGTTCTACTGTTTTATATATTTTAAACATGTTATAAGTTTTGAACTTTTCACCTTCTTTGTGTTAGGAGAAGAAACTTCAGACACAAATAAAACTTTATTCGTAGATTGATGCCATAGCGAAATGACGCTTTGATACAAAATCAGCTTCAAATGAAACAGCGTTTGAAACCAAACATACAAGTAAACAAATAAACAAAACAAATGTGCTGCTCTTCAGAAATAAAGTTCTGCCATTCAGACATGTCACATCATTTCATCAGAACCCTTGCAGTATAGCTTAGCATAAAGACTGGAAGCAGAGGGAAACTGTTAGCCTAGCTTAGCATAAAAACTGGAAGCAGAGGGAAATGGTTAGCCTGTTAGCTTAACATAAAGGTCAGATTCAGGTCCTGCTGACAGCAGAGCTGTACGATGTTTCACTCCAGGAGCTTTCTAACGCTCAGGTTCATGTTTATCTGTAGTTTGCGTTATAAGAACCTATAGAACCATAAGAACCTTCAAAGCCTACAAATCCTTCCAAACCTAGAGAGACACTTCAGAATCTACAGAACATTCACAACCTCAAGAACCTACAGAAACATTATTCCCCACAGAACCAACCTATAGAACCTTCAAAACCTAAAGAACCTTCATAATCCTCAGAATCTACAAAATCTTCCTAAACTACGGGACTTTCAAAACCTACAGAAACATCAGAACCTTCTAAACCTACAGAACCATAAGACACTTCAGAACCTACAGAACTGACATAGCCTTAAGATCCATGTAAATCTACAGAACCTATAGACGTCCTACGTCTGACCTCTAAAGAACTCTGCTTCTTGACACAGTGAATCAGTTCATCTCCAGCTCCAGAACACCTGAAGAACTGGAGCTAGAACGGTTTCGTCATCACTGCCAGAGGGTCGTGATCCGTGTGGTACATGTGTTCCGGTGTTAGTTCCACATTGGTCGTTGAGCGGCTGTTAAATGTGACGTGTTAGGGCGTTGCCGTAAGGCGGCTCAATAAGGAAGACGACCAGGCTGGCGGCAGAAAGCCTCACCGTCACCGCGGTGGACGGACAATTCTGGAACCTATGGGGCCAGCAGTCGAAGGCGGCGAGTATGGAGCTGGTGAAGTCGTCTACCTGGTCGTCCTCCAGAAGGATCTCTTCCAGCTCGCTCTCCGCTGCCTGGTGAGGGTGCTGCAGAGACAAACTCCCCTCCTCCCCTTCCTTGCTGCAGATCAGCCGCTCCTCCCCCTCCCCCCTTGGCGGCCCAGCTGGTCCGTCCACCTCAGACTCGTCCTGACCGGACGCCAGCGTGCTGCCACTGATGGTGGCCTGCAGAGGGCGTCTCTTAAACAGTGACCCCCACTCCCTGTCTGAGACCTGCAGGGGTCAGATGTCAATCACTGCCCACAGAGGGTGCTACTGTGATGGTTTTAATATAAGTTATTTACAGTTTTTTCTGAATTGCTAAAAGACTTAACTCCTGTTGTGTGAATCAGTTGCTCAGTTGTCTAAACTCATTCACTGAATTGAGCATCATTTTGACAAAACCATAAACTATCTTCACTTAGTAAAACACTATCTGCAGATCTCAGTCCTTCCTTTTGCAAAACTCTAAACACATTCTCGTGCAATAAAACACAGTTGTCACTGTGATGCACTGATGTCACTGTGATGCATAACGGTAAAAACCAGCGGCAAAATATGAACACAAGTGAAACACATGAGTCATCCATTGAACACAACGATTCAAACTTGATCACACTTGTTTCTCATCATGTCATGACAACATGAAAACCAATATAAGTTCAGAGTGCAGCAGGTTGGTCCTGCAAGCTCATGACAACAACGGATCAGAGACACAGAGGACGAGTGTGTGTAAGAGGAGGTTTCCGTTGCCTGGAAAGGGGCAAAAAGAGCTGTGGCCTGACCCAGCCCAAAGACAGGATGAAGCTCAATGATCAACTGTGTAAAGTTCTTTATTGTGACCAATAAACATTTCTCCATGAGCAACAGGCCTCGATCACTGTGTTTTCAATATTTTGTTGTAGTGTTTAATGACAGCGCAGCAGTTTTTCTATTTTGACTGATTCGTCTGACAACATTGTTTGGTTTTGAGCACATGTGAAACTATTTTGAGGCGATGGTGTGGTTTTGCAAAAATAATCAGAGGTTTTGTGAGAGTAGTTTGAGAAAAGAGTTTTGTGTTTAGAATTCTGAGAAAAGGACAGGAGGATTCAAAAAACGTGTTTCAACAAGTGTAAAAAACTGTAATAGGTTTAAAATAATATTCAGTGTCTGAACGATGTCTTAATCACAGACTGGTTAGAAGAACAGAGAAAAGTATAAAGCTCACCTGAAAGATGTCTGAGGTCAGCAGCAGCAGCATCAGAAGAAGAAGAAGAAAGAAGTGTTTAGGTTCAAACAGATAAAAATGTTTTGTTGACATAACAAATGATCATGTGAGCTTCTGATTCATGTGGTAAGTAGTGAAATTAAATTGATGTAAAAAATAACAAGAGATTTGTGAAACAATCAGTTGACTGACAAACAAACAAACCTCTGACGACTGATTTTAGGACTTGATTGTTCGGTTCTGAAGAAGAAAGAAAAGTGTTCAGTCAAACATTAGCAGAACATGAAAACGCTGAAGAAAGTGTGTGTGCCACCAGACTCACGTCCCCGTCCAGCGTCTTTACACTGAGAGGACGCAGCTTTCTTGCGACGCTCAGGGCTGTAACGATACCTGGGAGGATCTGCAGGTGACAATGACAGGAAGTGAAGAGGAACTCAGAGTTTATGATCTTAACATGTTGTTCTCAACCAGTCCAACACAAACAACAACAAACATAATGATAACAAAATAATAATTATTAACTTATTTCCACCTCCAGCAGGTTCAGATCCACAAGATGAATCTGATGCTCTGCCTGTACGTCGCGTACACTGGTCATGTGATGTAAACAGTGTTGTTGTTTACAGATGTTTTTGACAGATGTTTGATGTTGTTGTCAGATGTTTAATGTTGTTGACAGATGTTTAGTGTTGTTTACAGATGTTTAGTGTGGTTGACAGGTGTTGTTTACAGATGTTTAGTGATGTTGACAGATGTTGTTGACAGATGTTTAGTGATGTTGACGGATGTTGTTTACAGATGTTAAGTGTTGTTGACAGATGTTTAGTGTTGTTTACAGATGTTTAGTGTGGTTGACAGGTGTTGTTTACAGATGTTTAATGTTGTTTGAAGATAAGGGTAAGGGTTAACCCTGCTGTTATATTTTATGAACAAACAGAATTAAAACAGGTCAATAAAATATTTTGAGACGTTTTATGATGTTGATAACATTATTTTTTACTCACAGATGGAATCCATTTCCAAGATGGCGTCTTTAGCCTGAAACGAAGCAGACGATAAACATGAGATGTGTTTCCAGAACTAACCCTTGCAGATGTTTGTGAGCTGCTCGTGTCGTCGCTAACCTTCTGTGGGATGATGGCGTGATGGTTTTCCAGAATGATGCGTTTGATGTGATGAGCCCACAGCTTCTTCTCCTCCACCGTCTTCGCCTGCAAACAACAACAACACAAATGGCCAAACACATCACAACTAACGCAGGAACTTAGAATATTTAGTTTGGTCTGTTTCTATAGTTTAACACATTTTCTGAAAACTATATAATATAAAAAATAATCGAGTATATCAATTTGGGTTAGGGTTAGTAATAAGTAATAGTAATAAGGAGACGACCAATGTGTCTGAAGATAAACAAATACTCAAATATACGAAATAAACATATAAAAACATAATCATGAATTTAAAATAAAGTTTCTCTTATCAAACACTTTATTTCCTCGACTAATGCTTTTATAGATTTCATATCAGTTTTTTTCTGATCTGATTAATATCGAATATTCAATCAATACTTTGTCTATTTAACAACTTTATTTCATGTTTTATAACATTTTCTACCTCCATCAAATAAAATTCATCGTACATGTGTGTCGACTATACACATTATAAAAAAATTATTCATATACATACATACATTATATATGTATGTATAGCATATATGGTGAATAATACACAGCTAAATAAATGAAGGGAACACTTCAAACATCAGATCTCAACGATTCAAGTGTAAAATCTTTACTGATGAACATTGTAGAATTAGTTGAGAACAAATTGACGTAACAATGATCAGAGGAAACTAAAACCATCAACCCAGTGAGGGGATTCAAACCTGAACATCCCAGTAACAAACTGAAACCACAGGCTGATCCAACATGTGACTCAGTGGGTGTGGCCTCCTGGTGCCTGGATGTTCTCCTGACAATGACATGATGCTCCTGATGAGTCGGAGGATGGAGTCCTGGGGATCTCCTCTCAGACCTGGATCATCACTGAGCTCCTGGACAGTCTGTGGACGGACTTGGTGGCGTCAGATACATCACTTCCCATAGGTGCTCAACTGGATTTAGGTCAGAGGAACGGGAGGGTCAGTCAATGCCTTTGTCATCCAGGACCAGGAGGAACCCAAGGTCCACTTCACCAAGAGGAACCCAGGAGGAACCCGGGGTCACCTACACCAGCGTAAGGTCTGACAGTCGCTCTGAGGATTTCATCCTGGTACTTAGCAGCAGTCAGGGAACCGTTGGCTGTGACATGGAGGTCTGCGTGACCTTCTAAGGATCTGCCTCCACAGACCATCACTGACCCTCCACCAAACTGGTCATAGATGATGTTACAGCAGCGTCACGTTCACCACAGCTTCTCCAGATCCTTTCACATCTGTCACATGTGTTCAGTGTGAACCTGCTCATCTGTGAGGAGAACGAGGCTCCAGTGGTGAACCTGCTGGTCCTGGTGTTCTCAGGTGAATGGAGCTGCTCAGTGCTGGACTGTGAGCTAAGGTCCCACTAGAGGACGTCATGTCTCCTCATGTAGTCTGTTTCTGACAGTTTGGTCAGAAACACACCAGTACCCTGCTGGAGGTCATTTTGTAGAGCAGTGCTCCTCCTGTTCCTCCTCACAAGGAGCAGATACCTGCTGCTAGGTTGATGCTCTTCTACTGTCCAGCTCTCCTGGTGTCTCCTGGGTGTAATGTACCCTGGTGTATCGTCTCCTGGTGTCTCCTGGTTTAACATCTCCTGGTGTCTCCTCCAGGCTCTGGAGACTGTGCTGGAGACACAAACCTTCTTGTGACCACAAGTATGGATGTGTCCTCCTGGAGGAGCTGGACTACCTGTGCACCCTGATGGTGCTGCAGGTAGCGCCTCAAGTAGTGACAAGGACTCGAGAAGGACATAGAACTAGAATGAGTCAGGAAGGACCAGGAGAGAGCAGCTGTCTGTGGACACCACATTAAAAACATTCCCTGTCTGATGACCTTGTTACTTTGATTTGCATTAAAGCAGAGAAACTGATTCACAATCACTTGTTCTTCTAAATGGACACATTGATCTGAAGTTTAACTTTAAACTGGACATTAAGGTTCCCTCACTTTACTGAGCTGTGTATCTGTCACACACAAAAAAAATGCTGTGGTGTGTGAGATGTCGGGGGTTGACCTGGACGGTGTGTGGTTGTTTGGGATGTTTGTAATGAGTGACGCTGAAGCTCAGAGAATCTTTGGCGTTTTCGATCAACATCAGAGTGGAACACTGAAACAGAGCGAGAGAGAGAAAACAGCGTCAGCTTCAATTGTACAAAGACTCAAAAAAAATCATGAGTTGTAGTGTTCCTCACTGAGATGTGCGTTTTATAGACGTAGTGTTCTCCGCGGCGTTTGGTGATGAGCAGCACGCGATCAAACAAGAACAGCGTTCTCTCGTTCTTGGCTCGATGAACTTTGAAGGTTCCCTCCAAAACCAGTTCTCCGTACGTGGTGAGGTCAGGACCTTTCCAGTTCAACAGCAGAGACTGAACCTCCTGAACGAATACACAAACACACCTTTTA
Organism: Paralichthys olivaceus; assembly: GCF_024713975.1. Lineage (NCBI taxonomy): Eukaryota > Metazoa > Chordata > Actinopteri > Pleuronectiformes > Paralichthyidae > Paralichthys > Paralichthys olivaceus. The sequence continues at coordinate 20,497,759 of NC_091111.1, forward strand.
TCTGGGCTTTTACTTTGTACAGTGATTTCCTGATAGCACAGCGCCACCTGGAGGGACATCAACAACTAATCAACTTCCATCGTAAAACTGCTGCTTTAAGACGTCACCTCAGAGCCGTTCATCAAATATATGTGTTAAACCAATCATCTGATTCACCTGCAGCCTGACAGCATGTTCATGTTTCCTCTTCATGTCATTGATGTACCAGGCCACGCCCGTCATCGTGTAGATCGCCTCCTCCACCACCTCATACCCCTCCTCCTCAGGGTCAAAGTGCTTCGCTATCTCCTAAACAACAACAACATCCAACAGAATCAGTCAGACAGAACACACTTCTGTGATCCGCTCCTGAATGTGCTGGAACAATGTTTGGCTGCTTGAACGCTCAGTCTGAGACACGACAGAGGACATTACATCACCTCTGTACAATGATCTCAGATCTGCTGCTTTACACACTGCAGGTGTGAAGGGTTCTTACCTGGAGCAGCAGGTGGTATTTCAGGATCCTCTGAACAGGTTTGAGTAGATAAGAACCCAAAGGTAGCGAACGCTTCAACTGTGCCTGACGCTCCCGAAAAAACTTTGCCAGAGATTTAATCCTCATGCAATCAGTGAGTGCTGCCACAGAACTGCAACAGATGTGAACATGTGTGAACATGTGTGAACAAGTGTGAACATGTGTGAACATGTGTGAACAGGTGTGAACAGGTGTGAACATGTGTGAACAGGTGTGAACAGGTGTGAACAGGTGTGAAAAGGGTCTGTACTACGAAGCTGGTTCAACATATCCGGCTGAACTTAACCTAACAAACACAGTCAGGCTAAGTGGTCACATGACGCTGGTTATCAACTCCTTTTCTTTTAGATATGAGTGTGTGCACATGAAAGGGGCGGAGTTTACTGCATATGACCAATCACAGACGGTTTGACTGACAGCAGAGCTGAAGATCAAACTGTTGAATAATAAAAATCAGAGGAGAACAAACATCCAGAATAAAAGAAACAGTTCCAGCTGCTAAACACAGAAGAACAGCTGGTGACACATCTGGGATTGTGCCCAAGTGTAAGTTACAGCGCCCCCTGGGGACATTTGGTAAAAATATATAACGTGACCATGTGGTCAGTGGGCGGAGCTTCTATACTGTTTGATCTCTTATCTCCAACTTTACCTGGAGCAGGTCAGCTGCTCAAGATAAGTTACCATGGTAATTTACCCCGAGAACATGTGAACGAGCTTCGTAGGACGGAAAACTTAACCTGAAGTTAAGTGATAACTACAAACCCTGCTTCATGGGACAGAGCTCAGGTAGAAACAGGTGTGAACAAACCTCTGTAAAACAACATGAGGAAGTGTGTAGTCAGAACTCACTTGGGGTAGTTGGTGCAGTACTGAGTGTAGATCTCAAAGTACTCGCTCTGAAACAAACAGGAAACAGTAAAGTCCAGTTTCAAGTTCAGATTCTGATTCAGATTCAGATTCATTCTCTCACCTTCATGACGAAGCAGCGAGCGACCCTGACGGGGTCGTTGTCACACAGGTCGAGAGCCTGAAGCAGCTCACTGTGAACAATAAACACGTCACCATGACGACACTACAACAAGCCCCACTTCTGAACAAAATGAATCTTTAATTTGTTCTGAAATTCTGAATCAGTTTGATAAAATCAGTTCACAATGAAACAAACACAGCATTTAGTCACAATGGAGCTTTTGATCGGATCACATGATCTTCAGCAGGTGAAGTAACCATGGCAACATTTTCACATTGGAAGTGGTAACCAGTGAAGGGAGCGGAGGAGTGGTGTAGTGTGAGGAAACATCATCGATCCAATAACCACAGATGAAGATCATGTGATCAGTTTTCACTTCAATGAAAGAAACAGTGAGAGAAAACTCTGACACGTAATGGATCCACCTGTCCAGCAGGTGGAGCCAGTGTGCTTCATGCCGCTGACCAAATAAAAACATGTGTCTGTGTGCGTGTCCACAGCAAAACACTCCACACGGGTTACGCCGGTCCGACAAACAAACTCACCCTCTGAAACGAACCAGCAAGCGCTAACCCTGAGGAAACGTTACAACACACGAGACTCAGGTCAAAGGTCAGAGGTCACATCACTTCTTCTCAACATATTTCAGTTTGTCACCTGTTGAACTCGTAAATGTCCTCGATGTTTCCAAACAGAGAGCAAACCTGCTCAGGACGAATCGACAAATCAGAGCAGTCGATGATGTGAGCCAGGTAATCCTAAAGAGACGACATCAAGATGAAAGCGTAAATGTTTTACAGAGTAAATGTTTTACAGCGTAAATGTTTTACAGAGTAAATGTTTTACAGAGTAAATGTGATCTTTATTTATTGATGATATTGATTTAGAATTGACAGATGAGTTTGTGAGCAGGTTCCTTTCTGTGTATAATTTATTGATTATTTATTGTTTTGGGATCGTCCAGGTTCTCGCTCTGATCCTCGTCGTTACATCAGCAGCTCATCCAGGTCTTAACCAGGTGATTATCACCATGACGACGGCGGCGACTGATCTCAGCTGAAACCTGCTCATTGTCACGTGTCGTGTCCCTGTCTGACCTGCAGGGGGGGCGTCGTCCAGGAACATCCTGTGGACTTTAACTTTATAGTAGAAGTAGCAGCACACGTCAGAAATTTTTATATAAAATATATATAAATATGTAAATATAATAGTTATATGCGTATAAAAAAAAGATATAACATATATTATTATTAATATAAATTTAATATAAACAGAGCTGATGATGTCACCTCTACGATCATGCGCAGGTCTCTGACATACATCCTCTCGGTCTCGATGATCTCCATGATGACCCGGTCTAGGTAGGTAGGTTTAGGGTTCGGTGTCATGCTGCCGGTCATGAACGGCGACGTCTGCTGCCGGCCCCTTGAGGCCCGACTCGCCGGCAACTCTTTGTTGTTGTTGTTGTTGTGGGTGAGGCCAAGGCTCCACCCCTTACTGTGGCAGGGTGGGCATGACCCCTCGTCACTGTGTCCTGCGGGGCTCAGGTCTGGGTTGATGTGGGGGGTTTGGATGGACGGCGGCGGTGCAAGGATGTCGTCTCTGGATCCTGAGGACAGTGTGGAGATCAGGCTCGCAGGGCAAGGGTCCGACAATGGCAGGTCAGAGTCAGAGGGCGGGGCTACCGGCGCGTGCTCATTACTGCTACTGGAGGCGGTGGAGAGGCGGGGCGACTCTGAGGGGAGAGGTGTGATTGACAGAACTGATCAGGATCTCAAAGATTTTTCACACTTTCAAAATAAAAGTTAAGTTATGAGGGAGTGGGAGGAGTTAGTGTCAGTGAGGAGACAGGATGTGACATCACAGCAAGAGAATGTGACATCACACACAAGTCGGAAACGTGACGAGGAAACAGCTGGTGACACGGAACGCTGAAATTTCAAGTCTGAATATCAGACATGCAAGTTTTCTGTGACGCAGCATTATGTAACAGTTTAAGTCAGCTGGTTTCCATGGTGATTAAGAGTGTGGTCATGTGACCTGAGATTATCTTTGAGTGAAGGGACACACACACACACACACACACACACACACACACACAAAATCAGCTTGTCATTTTGTTTTCTTTAACCAACTAAAACCACTAAGAAACTATACTACCCATCAGCCTCAGGGGCTGTTGCTATGGAGACACAGAGCGAGCAGAGAACAAACAACCTTTATTTACAACTAACGTCCGCACAAGATCACAAGCTGCTGCTTCATCTGCAACAAACAATAACACAACATCACAACTACAGACTCAGTGTCCGTCTGACATGTCACATTAAAACCAGACAACGTCAGAGGAAACAGTCTGACCTGATCGTTTGTTCCTTCCTTCCACCTCCTCCTGTCTGCAGAGACCAGGACCAGGTCCGATCAGGACACAGACTCTACATGCAGCTCCACCAGCACAGGGCGGGACGTAATCCAATTAGAATGAGCGTGAGGAGCAGGGGGAGGGTGACGCCACCTGCTGGACATTCACTGACCTCTGACCTCACACAACAGATAATGATGTGTTCACTGTCACATCAACTGTTTCTGTCCGTTATTTAAAAATAAACAACTCATTCTGAAGCGACACTGACGTGTGTGTGTGTGTGTGTGTTTTATGACTGTGATCAGTGATGAAGTCACACTGAGACAAAACTGACACACACTTCTATTGTCCTGGTGTGTGTTTGTGATGGTGTGTGTTGTGTGTGTGTGTGTGTGTGTGTGTTTGTTTTTGTGATGGTGTGTGTGTGTGTGTGTGTGTTCGTGATGGTGTGTGTTGTGTGTGTGTGTGTATGTGATGGTGCGTGTGTGAGATGGTGTGTGTTGTGTGTGTTTGTTTGTGTGAGATGGTGTGCGTGGGTGTGAGATGCTGTGTGTGTGTGTGTGTGTGTGTGTGTGTGAGATGGTGTGCATGTGTGTGTGTGGGTGTGAGATGGTGTGTGTGTGTGTGTGTGTGATGGTGTGTGGGTGTGAGATGCTGTGTGTGTGTGTGTGTGTGAGATGGTGTGTGTGTGTGTGTATGTGTGTATGAGATGGTGTGCGTGTGTGTGTGTGTGTGTGCGTGTGTGTGTGTGAGATGGTGTGTGTGTGTGTGTGAGATGGTGTGTGTGCGTGTGCGTGTGTGTGTGTGGACACTGCCGGTTCCCTTCACCACCGGCCACAGAGAAGAAAAACAACACTGATGACAACAAGGACGGATCTGTGAGCGAGACTGAAGCTGTTTTCGGACGTGCACATGGCTCGTGCACGAGTTAGATGAGAGAAAACAGTTGCTCTGGAACTTTTCCTTCAGAACGTCGTCAGTGTCTAATGTGTTATGTTTGAACCCAATTTTCCGGTTCAAACTAACTTCCTGTTTAGCGTTAGCATCATGTGCTAACAGTTGATGATTTCAGACTGACCTCTGACCTCATGTGGATCAGGAGCAGTGAGATCAGATCTTACCTTCAGACATGGAGACGTCAGAGGAGATGATGACAGACCCTTCAGGCATCGCTCCGACACCTGCACACCTGCACACACACACACAGACTGTAAATAAATATGGACGACATGACAGCTCTGTAAAGTATAGCCAAAGTGTCTGTCTCATCATAAACCTTGCCTTCTCCATGTTAGCAGATAGGACATGAAGCTAAAAATCAAAGCAGACATTGAACCAGGTTCTGTTGGTGCTTCATCCTGGTCCTTACTTCACTGAGCGTCACATGGTCGAACAGCGAAACAATGAAGGAGGATCAGCTGAGTGTGTTTGTTGACATGATGGTGAAACTAAATCCAACCAAAACAAAGCGTCAGTGACGACAGAGACCAGCTGTGAGGAACCGGACCGACCGCCTATCACTGATACAACCTGAACCTAGTCCCAAAAGAAAAGCGCGCTTCAGTGGTATGGAAGTATTTCAGCTTCAAGGGGGCAGATGTGGGACAGAGCAACACCTGTCATGGAACAGTTGCCACATCACAAGGCAACACCAGGAACTCTTAGTCCAGGTTGAAGAAGTAGAGATTTACTTTATCCAATAGTGGAAGAAAAGAGTTAAATGCTTGTTATCAGCAAATAAATATTTGACTTGAATGTTCAATATTTAGATATGTTGTGTAACCTTTATATTGCTTTTTTATCACTATATTAAGTGATAGCTTTAATATAAGATGTTATTTTCTCTCTGGGAACTTTATTAAACTTGATTGCAGAATGTTGCTTCTCCTGAGTCTGACAGTTTCAGATATGTTCTATTTTCTTATTGGAATTGATTTATTATTAAAATTATTTATCAAACTTAACAGTGACAGCTTTTGTAATAATTGATCTATGTTTGATGCTTCTATGTCCCATGTAAATTAAAAAACAATAAACACTCAGTTCTCATTTTTGCATTTAATTACAGAGAAGTTCATATTTTGATGGTATCGACGTGACATCACATGTTTAAACACCAAATCATTCATTAATCGTAATCCAGGTAAAGGTTTGAAATAATGGTGGCAATGATTGGACGTTTTATGGCCTCGCCCCTAATAACTCTATACTGCCCCTAGAGTTCATGTGCATATTGTCTGTTTGGTTAATAAAGATAAAACACACTGACCGACACACACATAATGAGAAGGACACACAATCACACACACATGGAAACACAATCACACACTTGTACACACACACACACACACAGATACACAAACACGGAAACACAATCACACACTTGTACACACACACACACACACACACACAGATACTTGTATATACACACGCGCGCATGGACACACACGCTCGTTTCCTCGTCGTCAGGGTTTCATGACAATGTTGTTGTTGTTTGTTGTTGTTTGTTGTTGTTTCCGTATAAAAATCGACGTTTCGTCTCGAGCCTCAATCGGAGCCACACCCACTCTCTTGTCTGATTGGTTTAAAGTTGGACACTTCCGTGTTAAGCAGCTGTGTCTCGTGAGGGTGAACAGGTAAATTACTCACCTGAGACCAACCTGAGGTCCGTGTGTGTCCGTGTGTCCGTGTGTCCGTGTGTGTCCGTGAGTCCGTGTGAGTCCGTGCGTGTGTCATTAACCTCCACACTGTCTGCAGGCTGCCGCGCACTCACTTACTGCGCATGCGCACAACTAGGAGGAAGCGGTCACTGTCACAAAGTTCGTCTGAGAACCAGCAGGGGGCGTCCTCACACACATCTGCTCTACTTTCATTTGTGTGGAGCGATTCATAATCAATCAATAGAAAACTTATAGAAAACTTATCGGAGACATGTGAGTCCTGGAATACGTCATGATGTGAAGGAACATGTGACTGATAAGAACCAATCAGGAAGAGAACGTGGGCATCATCGTTTACAAAAGTTTTAAAACAGGTCACTGTGGGCGGAGCCTTAATGTCGATGTATTCATATTTTTTCCTCGTTGAACTTTTTGTTTCTCAGTGAGGAAGTGATCGAGGATAAAAGAGTGGCATGATATAAAAAGTATTGTCATGTAAAGTGACCATAATATAAGTAATATTGCAAAAGTAAGTGACCATGATATAAATACTATGGTAAGGTAAGTGTATCCATGATGATATAAATAAAATGGTACATTGTAAGTGATCTAGACATTGTAAGTGGAAATGTAAATATTAAAAATATTAGAAATATTAGAAATATAAAAACAGATAAATAAAAATACAGCCATGGTGAGTAGTAGTGAGTAGAGACATGAACAGGTGTTGTAGAGCCTGACAGCAGCCGGGATGAAGGACCTGCAGAACCTCTCCTTCTTACACCATGGGTGTAACAGTCTGCAGCTGAAGGAGCTGCTCAGGGACCACAGTGTCAGTCTCCTCAGCAGGTGGAGGCGACTCTGGCCCTTCTTGTAAAGAGCATGGGTGTTGTCAGTCCAGTCCAGTTTATCGTTGAGGTGAACACCCAGGAATTTGTAGCTCTCCAGTACCTCTATGTCCGATCCCTGGATGTTCACCGGTGTGAAGTGGGATTCTTTCCTCCGGAAGTTTACGATCATCTCCTTCGTCTTGCTGGTGATGAGCTGAAGCTGGTTGAGCTCACTCCAGCTGACAAAGTCCCTGATGACCGTCCTGTATTCCAGGTCGTTCCCCTCAGAAACACATCCAACAATGGCTGTGTCATCGGAGATCATCTGGATGTGGCAGTGGGTGGTGTTGTGGGTGAAGTCCGATGTGTAGAGGGTGAAGAGAAAGGGGGAGAGCACCGTACCCTGAGGGGCACCTGTGCTGCAGTGCACCACGTCAGACACAGTGATGGAGCCTCACAAACTGTGGTCTGTTGGTGAGGTGGTCAGTTGTCCATGCAGCCAGGTGTTGGTCTACTCCCACACTTTCAATCTTCACTTTGAGCAGTGAAGGCCATTTTAAGAGAGGAGTTAATAATCCCCAACTTCCTGTGTTTTAATCCACTACTTCCTGTATTTTAATCCAATACTTCCTGTATTTTAATCCACTACTTCCTGTATTTCCTGTTGTCAGATAAACATAAAATGTAAACATATTTTATTCTTTATTAACACTTACACTTATCAATATTCAGATGTGAACAACAGATCTCTCTGTCTCCCCCTGCTGGATGTTAATCTCACTGTCGACAACAATTCACTGTTACACAACAGAGAACCAAAAAGAAAACATAAAGAGACGAGTTCAAACACGTCGGAGTGTAACAAACAACCAGAGGACGTCACGGAGAATCTTCTCCTGAAACACAAAATCTCAAAAGGTGTTTAGTTTGTCCAGTCTGGACCAATCCACAGAGGGCCCCCTCGATGTAAACACAAAGTATCCAAACACAAAGGGCCCCTCTGGGGCAAAGAAAACCACAACTCATACAATCCAGACGAAACAAACTAGTGAAAACATCACTTATAGACAGGAAAGCCAATAAAATAAGATTGTAGTTATTCTTTCTGGAATGAGCAGCTGCATGAGCGGTGAGCGTGCGTGAGCCAAAGTTTAGAATGTTCCTGACTGAAAAAGACATCCACACCCACATCAGTGACCACACCCCGTGTATAGAATAATTAAATAAAGAAATCGGTGTCTGAATCTACTTTGCTTTGTGTTCACACAGAGAACACAGACAACACGCTCGTGACCCAGGACATGTCAGAACATATGTCTTTTGTACATCTTGTGAAACACATGAAAATAGAAACTTGTATGTGGAGTTTGTTGATGACATCACAGTCGTCTCTGCCGTTTCATTTCGTTTGAGCGGATGCTATGAATAAAGTTTTGTCAGATTAAGTAATAATTAATATTTCAATTCTTAATTAAGATTCTTTCTGCTTCACTTTTGTTTCCGCTGCTCTCACTCACATGTTCTTCTGTTGTCATGGAGACTCTCAGATGTTTTCACGAGACAATAAGAAAATGAAAAAACTTTCATCTGTTTATTCTTTATTGACAAATGAGCATATTTTAACGACCTGAGATATTAAAAGTTTTATTTTAAATCAGATTCAACCTTTGACCCCAACAAACACAACTGATAAATATAAGAAAAACAAAGTGACAGAAGCCCGACAAACAAGTTCAAACACAAAGTGAACATCTTCACACGTGATGATTACAGTCACAAACCACTGAAGACCTCACACAGGTCTGTGGTCATCATGAGGACATAAGTGATGATGTCACACAGGTGAAGTAATGACATCATACAGCTTTAGTGGTGCTGTTGTAAACGAGCATGTCCTGTTCCGGCAGCGCCACATGGGCAGGGCCTGTACTGACAGGCCTATGGGAGCGCTCCCTCCTGTTCTTCAGGAAGCAGTAGGTCAGGATGGCCAACAGAGCCAAGATGGCCACCGACAGGACCACAGCCAGAGCTATGGCGCCTGAGGAGGAGAGAGTGAGGTCACTTCCTGTCCGTTTACACCTGATTTTAAAATCTTTTGCAATTATCTTACAGATCTGACCTGAGTCGTCTTTGTCATCCTTGTCGTTCTCAAAACGGCCAAACATACCTCTGAAGAAGACGTTTTGCTCTGAGGACACAAACACAAGGTTAAGTACAACTATAGGGAACCCTATGGAACAACAGGGAACTAAATGGAACTATAGGGACACATACGGGACTATATAGACTATATGGAACTATAAAGTCAGAACTGTATGGCATTTTGACAACATGGACTGTATTGCGACACGTGCAGCTACATCTGGCACTATTTTTTTCCTCTTTTGTACCAGTCACTCCATCGCAGATATCACCGCAATAGTTTTCTTCCTCAAAGTTGTTCTCATTTCCTCGACAACCACCGTAGGTGAAGCGGTGGCACTTCCTGTCCAGGGGGTCGTAGTACCAGCGGGTGTGACTCGCCCGACATGGACCAGTGTGGGGGGGCTCCGCACACCGAGCTGTGGCAGGTTGGGATGGGGTTAGAATGTAACATGTTAGCTTCAGCGGATAATTAGCAGGTGTAGAAGAAGAAACAGACCTTTCCTCTGGTTGACGTCAATGCTCAGCAGGCGAGTGAAGGTCTGGTTTACTGAGGAAGAGGAGGAGGAAGATCACAGCTGTGTGTTTAGTCTTGTGTGTCTGTTTTGTGAGCACGTTTTGTTTGATCCTCACTCAGATGTCAATGAGTGTGTGTGTTGTTTGTGTGTTACGTTTGTGGCAGTGTTCCTCATCTGATCCATCGCTGCAGTGGTTCACACCGTCACACTCCAGACCTCTGTCCAGACAGCAGCCACTGCTGCAGATCAGCTGATCAGGATGACATGCTGACCCACACACCTCTGAACACACACACACACACACACACACACACACACTTATCCTTCACATCCTAAACGGTTAACCCTAACCCTAAGGTGCATTGTGGGACTGACCTGAGGGGAAGGTGACACCCCTCTCTGCTGTTGCTGTGGACAAAAAAACAGAAACATGAATCATCAATCGGTCTCATGTACCTGTGTCTCTGTGTGTGTGCGTGTGTGTGTGTGTGTGTGTGTGTCCGTGTTACCTTTGACATCTTTGCAGGTGGACAAACACTCTTCTTTAGTCACGTAGTTGTTGTTGTTTGGTTTACAGCCTCCGAACACAAACTGCTCACAGACTCCTGTAATAGCGTCGTAGTGCCAACGAGGAAACGCGCCGCGACACGGCCCGACCTTCACAGCAGCCAAACAGTAAACTGAGACGGAAACATGACGCCATCAAACGTTTCATAAAGTTTCATATGAAAAAATGTTTGTGACAAAAGAAGAAGAGAGAATAAGGAAACAGGGCAAACTGGTTAGCATGCTAACCCCAGTGGAAGAAAACAAGAGTGTGTGTGTGTGTGTGTGTGTGTGTGTGTGTGTGTGTGTGTGTGTGTGTGTGTGTGTGTGTGTGTGTGTGTGTGTGTGTGGCAGGGATTCCAGTCCAACCAGTTTGAGGCGAGGTGTGGCTCCTCAGTGTAAAAACATACTGATCACTCAACACTGATGATCAACTGATACCAATCAATACTGACACATTATTTATGGAGCTTCCTATGTCCATATACTTCTGGCCAAGTTAAAGCAGTTTCACAGATTTTATTTTGAAGGGAAGCACTGCATGTATGTCTTGTGTGGCGGGAAAACAACTAAATCATCAGTGGACTACATTTCCCATGAGCACTCACAGCTGGACAGCTCTGGGCTGAGGACAAGGACGGTGACCTTGGTATCGTCTGATTGGCCGTTGGAGTCAGTGACGGTGAGCTTGAACAGGTATGAGCCTGTCTGCAGGTTAGAGAGTTGCACCTGGTCAGGTAGAGCGGTCCCCTGCAGAAATCACAAATCATTGAATTTCAAATGACAGCAACAGATTCAACACTAACCACTTTGTTACTACACTATATATCTATATCTATAGATATATAGATATATTATATATACAATGAAATGATGTGAATTCATGTGCCCAAAGCAGTTTCAGTCAGTTTTGTAATATGAGATAAAGTACGCACAGTACCTAGGTTTGCTCTGCAATCCTTGACCTGGGGTATTGTAGGAATGATGCTACATGTCCCTTCCTGTTGTTTTACTTTTTCCTTATCATAGTTTGTCATGTACGTTTGAATAATAATAAAAAGTACTTTTACAACTTTAAACACTTTAATTCAACTTTAATCCACCGCTCATCTGTTCACACACAACACGCAGGTTTGCCAGAAAAATAAAATACTTTAATGACGTTTTTGTAAATGTTAGGCCCCGCCCCCTGTGTTAGCAGGCTTTACCTCCATCTTGACGCCAGCGTCTCCGCTCAGCAGACTCCAGTGATAGTCAGTGATGTGGGCGTCGCCCAGCGTCAGGCTCTCGATGCCGTTCAGGATCACCATCTCACCAGGCTGAACGATGACATCACGACCTGCGTTGGCGATGGGCTCACCTAAAGAAACAGTGATGTCACTGTGAAACTTTTTGTTGTTGTGTTGCTATGGAGACGCTATTTTAGTTTCAATCTAGAGAAACTGTCAAAATAAAAGCAGCTGAATTGACTGTGATCAGCTCCTGTTCTTTCAAAATAAAAGCAGCTGGATTGACTTTGATCAGCTCCTGATCTTCTCAGGTGAATCATCTCCATGACAACACAGCAACTGTACTCACTGAAGAAGAGCATGTGACTGAAAGTTGTAAATATTGATCTGTGTACTGATCTGTGTGCTGTGTACTGATCTGTGTACTGAACCATGTATTGATGATCTGTGTACTGAACTGTGTACTGATCTGTGTACTGTGCACTGATCTGTGTACTGTGCACTGATCTGTGTACTGATCTGTGTACTGTGTACTGATTTGTGTACTGAACCGTGTACTGTGTACTGATCTGTGTACTGAACCGTGTATTGATCTGTGTAGTGATCTGTGTACTGATCTGTATACTGATCTGTGTACTGAACCGTGTATTGATCTGTGTACTGTGTACTGATCTGTGTACTGATCTGTGTTCTGTGTACTGTGTACTGATCTGTGTACTGTGTACTGATCTGTGTACTGAACCATGTATTGATGATCTGTGTACTGAACCGTGTACTGATCTGTGTACTGTCTACTGATCTGTGTACTGAACCATGTATTGATGATCTGTGTACTGAACCGTGTACTGATCTGTGTACTGTGTACTGATCTGTGTACTGTGTACTGATCTGTGTACTGATTGATCCAGTGACTGTAATGGTGCAGGTGTGGACTCACCTGCCCCCTGTGGTCCCGCCAGGTGCTTCTGGAACACGGACTCTCTGATGAAGCTCTGGTATCCGGCCTGGTTCACGAACCTGCACACGAAACGGTTTCTGTGGACGCAGCTGAACAGGACGCAGGTGCGATTCTCAGATTCTGTCGCTCCGGCGGCGCGCGGCTCCAGCAGCGCTACGCTGCAGCGCGGGTTCCCGCAGCACGCGCGCTCACAGGCCTCCAGGGTGTGAACGCGCGCAGTGGCTAGTAGCGCCGCTCCCTCCTTCACCGCGTCCTCCGCGTCCAGCACGAAGTCATCCTGACCGGAGCGGTGAGCCGCGCGGCACTGCGCGTCCTCCGCCGCTCCGCCCTGCCGCAACAGCGGCAGCAGGAGGAAGAGGAGCAGGGGCGGCAGCAGGGAGGAAGAAGTCATTTTTTTAGCTGCAGTCAGTGTGTCAGAACTTTGACTTCACCGCGTGTCGCTCCTCGTCTCTTCAGGTGTGTCTCACCTTTTCACAGAGGAAAATAACTCATATGACGTCACTCAGGTGTGTCCAGGAGGCGGAGTCTCTTTGTTGAAGGGTTAGTAATAAAAACACTGATTACAGTGTTTTTATTGTTTCATCTTTATGTACAGTCTATGTAATAATCTCATAATGTTTGTAAACATGTTTGTTTTATCTCAATAAAATCAGATGTGTTTAAATTTTATTTACACAAGTTATTGCTGTGTTATTGTTACTGACACTAAACAATATCAAAACACGATCATTAGGAATTCATTATGATGTATTTACAGTTCAGTACTTGAGTAAATGTACTTGTAACTCATTACCAGTGTGTAGTATCACAACAAAAGCTCTGAAGATCTCAAGTGATTTTCATTTGAAGTCTTGTAGTTTGAGTAGTGACCAGCAGGAGGCACTATCATATTTTCTCGCTCATCTGAAGGTTTTTTATACATTTTTCTTTAATCATTTTTTTTTGTCCTGACGATGTAAACTGGAAACAGCTGCTGCACGTGGTCATATCAGAGTTCTTTAATCTGTTGAGTCTCGTTATTGATTATATAAATGTGTGTTCTATATATATTTATAATACACATGTTGTTGCTTTTTACTTAAATTCATTTAAAATAATCACATAAATAAAAACTAAATGTGTTGAGTTCTGACTGGTCAAGAACATTATGATCAATAAATGTAATAAAAGATGAATCAATAAATCAATAAGATGAATTAAAGCTCTGAAAATAAAACCTTGTGTTGTGGAAAATAAATGATATAGAAAAATGATCAAAGTGAAGATAAATATTCTCATATTCATACATTTATTGTGTCGTTATTCTGTTATTAATCAATCAGTCATCCGATATCAATCTATTATTAATTTATGATTCGTTATTAATCTGTTATCGATTTATTATTTATTATTAATTTAATTATAATTTCTTTATACATTATTAACGATTCGGTGCAATTACGGTCAGCGTGTACACGGTTCAGCGGTTCACACTCCGACCAGCAGGAGCGCTGAAACAGGATATGGGCCAGAGCGGAAGTGACGCCAGGGGTTCTGGTAGAATCGTCCAATGAGAAGCGCAGCTGCAGTTCGAACAGAGGCAGCGACTCGGAAACGTTGAGGTGAAAAACTGATTATTGATCATTTGTCCACGTTCACTTTTCCTTTAACTTTCGCTTCTTTGTTAAACTATTTAAACTTCGATGATTCACAAACTCGGTTCAGATGTTTGTGCTCAAACAAAGTGATGATTTAATTCAATCTGTTTAATGTTTTAATCTGTGTATATGTGTTTATTGTTTAAATTAATTAAATCTGGTTGTGTCGGGACTTTCTTAAAAACGCAGGTGTAGTTGGAAAATGGGGTGTTTTCAATTTATTTACAGCCGGTCTCCCAATGTGCACTTGGACATTTTTACAAGAATATAAAAACAAATAATTTTAAATAAAAAAAACAACTTCTTCCCTACTTCCCACATAAGCTCTGATGTCACCTCCTCAGACTCAGAGAACAATGACAAGGGCTTAAGCTGCCCTTTTATACATTCAGCCCCTCCCACTGGGCTTAATCACCAATTTAAACAATATTATGGGCAAAAACCAGCGCATGGAAACAAAAATAACAGGTTACAATGACTTGTTTATATGTCACAAAATATCTCCTCTTTAAACAAATAATGACTTTTGCGAAAAAAGGCATTAACTATAAATAGTACAACTCTAATTATCATTGAAAAAAACAACAGGAAACTATTTAAACGGACGGAAGTTGTGCCTGGAACTTCCTGCACCGACAGCTAGACGAACTAGCAGCGTCCCCAAACGGCTGGTGTGTGTGTGTGTGTGTGTGTGTGTGAACTAGGCCTGAGAGTGATATCTGCTTGTGTGGACCGAGCTGCTCCTTCACACTGGTTCAATGTGTTTAAATTATTCTGGTTTAATGTGTTTAAATTAATCTGGTTTAATCTGGTTCAATGTATTAACCTGTTTACTGTTTAGCTGTGACCTGACTTAAAGTTATTATTAATCAAAAACAGATGTTTTCATGTGTTGCTTCAGTAGATGATCAGACTGAGTGGTGGGCTCTGATTGGTCCATCACATCCAGGTGAAGCCATGGCAGAACTGCACGTGAACACACAGTAAGATACAATGACTTCACCATTTACCCGTGGTATGACATTAAATTAAATGTTATGTGTATAGTCATCATCATAATATACAAGGAAGGAGGAACGTTGAGGGTCTGAGTCTAGAACCCAGAGTGTGAGTTGTTCCACAGGACATCATTGGTTTATGTTCAGACGTGTCATGTGTTGAATTCATTTGAAAGTGACTCTTCGACGTGTCATCTAATTGCCTGCAGGAGTGCTCAGAGTGGGGCGGGGCCTGAGGAGAAGGGCGGGGCCAGACAGGTCAGTGAGTACTGTAAAGATTTGCTGACAAGAGGACGAGAGGAGCTGAGTTTGGAGGAGCTGCGAGCCGAACGCTACTTCCTGCAGAGACAGAGGAACGTGGAGGGTACGTTGGCTGGCGTGTTGGCTGGCGTGTTGGCTGGCGTGTTGGCTGGCCATTCTGATTGTGTGTATTCTGCAGAGAGACTGAAAAGTCTGACGGAGATGAAGGAACTGCTGAGTCATGAGCTCGAGGAGAAGAAGAAACTTTTACTGCTGAGAACATCACAACAAGTACTACTCATACTAATACAGCTAATAATAATAACAATAATAATGATCATCATTATTATTAGGGAATATAATACTATTGTAGGTTCAGAGGAGAAACAACTCATACACAATAAATAAAGATGCACAAAAAGATGATTTATGTTATTTTCGGTGGTTCATATCACACTGATCACTAGTTATTGATGGTCTCAGCAGGTGCTTCATGAAGCCTCCTCTCAGACGTCAGATTCTTGTCGACCAGCTGTTTCCTCCTTCCAGATATACGATGAGTCACAGTCCACTGCTGCACGGCCTGCTGGGTAATAAACACATGGTTCACACGTGTGTTTATGTGTTTTAGCTGTGACCAAACTCATCACGTGTTTCATCAAACAGAAACTTTGACCTGCTCTACGACGTCTCCCTCCAACCTGACGACACAGGACTGAGTCTGAAGATCCAGTTCCCAAGACCAGGTGAGTGAGACCAGGACTGAATCTGAGGGAACAATGTCTCATGCGTCATGATTATAATATTATTATATTATTATTAGTCAATATGAAAACAGTTGTATTTAAACCAGTCATGTGTTCATCATTTGTTCATCTTGGGCCTTTCAGATTGTCCCGGAGGAACGACCGGAGACCTCAAGACTCTGGTGGACCCCCATCCCTCCTCCAGCCCTCACGAACCAGGCTCCTATACCACAAACAATTTGAGTCCCATACATGAGACCACTGTGGAAGCTGGAACCTGGAATCTACTGGAAGACCAGAGGCAGGACAAGAACCAGAACCAAGACCAGAGCCAGGACCAGAAGCAGCAGGAGGAGATTGAACCTGGTACGTTATAATGAGCTAAACAGAAATGAGCTGCAACTGTTAAGAAAAGAAGAGATAAGAAAATCCTATTAGTCTCACAATGATTCTCTATTGATCTAATGTATAATAACATTAATTAAGCCGTGCTATGTTTCAGGACCAGCAGGGGGGGGGGTGGATCCCTGTGATCCAGAGGTCCGGCAGCGGCTGTTGGACGTCTGTGATGTCACTTCCTCTCCTGGTTTTCATTGCGAGTCTCGATCCCTCCCTCCTGTAAGCAGCTTTTTGCAGCTGGGTAAGAATGCACACGCCCTAACAAGAGTAAAATAAGATGGTTCTCCTCCGTATGGAGATGTTCTCCTCAGATTTACATCTCCCCGGGTCTTTTCTCTTTGACACTGTTCTCTTTGCTGCTTCTGTTAAATGACTGATCCTGGTGTGTGTGTTCTGTCCACCAGGAGGCGACGTGTATCACATCTACTCAAGAGTCTTAGATGAAGAAATGTTCTCCATTTATAAAGGAGCCACATATGATGACAACGTTCTTGTTAAGGTTTGAATTCACACGACATTTCAATTCTGAGATTCATTCAGTAACCATGGTGACAGGTGTAATCAGTGATTCATCAGCAGCTGAGGCTCATGGGTAATGTCGCCTGTGCTGTAGGTGGACCGTTGTCGTATTCCGTGGGATTTTCATCAGTTTTGTCGCCTGAAGAAAAACTCATCTGTCAACAGTCTCCCTCTTATCAGCTGTTTCCTGTTTCTGGATGGCTGCATCACCGTCTACACCTGTCCACCTGACCACATGTTCACCGTGAGTTACTTCCTGTCCACGACATGCCATGAGACACAAACTGAGGACCTGACGTGCGTGTGCGTGTGTGTGTGTCAGGAGCTGACGGAGTGTGAGGACTCGGCTGTTCGCAAATCTCTCCTCCTGCTGCAGTTGGTGTTGGAGCTTCACTCCTGCCGCTTGCTTCATGCGGCGCTGCGGCCTAGCATCCTCTTCGCTACTTATCGGTACGTCAGCTCACAGGAGAGGGGGGGTTCATATGACTCTGAAGCTGTTGATTGGTTGTTGGTTGTTGGTCCAGAGGTCTGAACCTTGAGCGGGTCTTCCCGGTGGACTGGTCGTCATCCGTGGACGTGCAGCAGGACGTCACCTCGGTGCAGCAGCTGTCATCAGCTCACTCTTACATTACAGTCGGTCTCCTGGAGCCAACGTCACCGCCACAGCTGGTACCACGTCCAACACACCTGTTCTCTCTGTACACACCCACCTACCTCACTGGGATTGGATAATACTAACCCCTCCCCCCTTCCATCAGGCAGATCTGGTGGGCGTGGCTGAAACTGTCCACCTCCTCCTGACCAACAGCAGGATGGTCCTGGTGAAAGACGATGACGGTTGGACAGTCGAGCAGTTCAGCCAAGACGAGTCCTGGTACTGGTATTAAATCATTAATTAAATCAATAATAAATTATCATTTTATTGATTGATGTCATTACATTTCATTTAACTGACGCTTTTATCCAAAGCAACTTACAGATGTAACTTCCTGTCTGCAGCAACATGTTTCCGGGGACGTGGAAGACCTGGAGGAGGTTTTTCCGGTCGCTACTGAACGCCAGTGGTCGCTGTTCAATGTCCGTCCTGTCGGACGTGGCGGAGCAGTTGTCGGTTCTCTTAAAGTGAAACATCATCTGTTCTTTCTGTTCATCATTATTTTTCACATTTAAATAAATTAATAAACTTTTTCACTGAATTTGTTTTCTGTTTTCTGTTGGAAAAGATTAAGAGAAAAAATTGGTCTGAAAATATAAATTTGAGAACATTAGAGTTTAAAGGTTCACTGTGTAGAACTTGGTGACATCTAGTGATGAAGTTGTATGTTGCAGCTGAATACCCCTCACCTCCCCCTTTTAAAATACGAAGGAGAACCTGTCATTATCTACTCAGCACTATGATGGAGGGGGGAGTGGAGTGTTTGAGTCCATTAAACACTTGTGGAGTCTCAGGGAAACTTTGTTAGCGCAGAATCCAACACAACTGAATTAACTGGAGACAAAAGCTTCAGATGCAATGAAACCAAAAAAACACTCCATATCTGCTCCTGTGATGTCATCAAGTGTCCACAAGTCCCCACATTGAAATTCAACTGGAAACGACGTCATTTACAGTTTTAAGCCGAAAAGTCCACTATGAGAAGTAGTGAAGCTAGTGGATGTAGCCACACGAACGCACGTGCCCTTGAGCGAGAGTGTGCGTACATGAACGTGCCTCTGAGGAGGATATCAGAGGACATTTATGAAGTCTAAAATACTAAGAATCGTGTTTTAATTAACTGAATTAAACTTTGTCTTTGTAGTCATCATGTGTCTGTAACTGGTGTGGTCACGCCTGTTTCTATAGAAACAACCTGGGTTACATGTTAAACCTTTAATAAACTGAACGTGTTCCAAGTTGAGTCATTTCTGCCTGAGGGGCGAGTGAGGCCTGCTGAGGCCTGTAGAGAGAGAGAGAGAGCGCTGTGTGTGTGTGCATGTTCTTGTACAGCTATCTTTGTGAGGACCAGTTTTAGACTTTAACCGATAGAGTGAGGACATTTTGGCCGATCCTCACTTTGTGACCCCCCCTTTAATGGACTGTTTGGGGGTTAAGACTTGGTTTTAGGGTTAGAATCAGGTTCAGGTTAGGTTAAGAGTGAGGGATTTAGTTTGGATGGTTAGGGTAAGGGGCTGGGGAATGCATTATGCCAATGAATGTCCTCACTAAGATAGAAGTACAAATGTGTGTGTTTAGGAGGAGAAACAAACTGTCAGTTAAACTAAACCCAGCCCCCTCCATCTTCTTTTTCCTTCATACCTGAAACACAGTGAGACAGGGACGAGCGAGGTGGAGAGAGAGAGACAGAGTAAGAGCAACAGAAGGAAGCAACAGAACCAACTCACCTGGACTCAGTGATGGTCTGGTTCTAAACATCTTTACTGTTATCTTCCCTGGTGCCTCTGTTCTCAACTTTCTTCATGTTCTCCTCTGTACTCCATGTTCTGTTCTTTGATTGTGATGTTCTCCCCTTGGTCTCCATGTTCTGTTCTTTGTTTTCCATGTTCTCCATGTTCTGTTCTTTGTTTTCCATGTTCTCCATGTTCTCCATGTTCTGTTCTTCGTTTTCCATGTTCTTCGTGTTCTCCATTGGTCTCCATGTTCTGTTCTTTGTTTCCCTTGTTCTGTTCCTTGATTTCAATGTTCTCCATCTTCTCCTTTGGTATCCATGTTCTGTACAGTGTTTTCCATGTCCTCCTCTGTTCTCCATGTCCTCTTCTTTGATTTCCAAGTTCTCCTGTTCTTCATGTTCTCCATGTTCTCCCTTGGTCTCTATGTTCTGTCTTTTGTTTTCCTTGTTCTGTTCTTTGTTTTCCATGTTCTCCTCTGTTCTCCTCTTGCAGGTGACTCACTCTGAGTGAGTGTGAATCAGTGCAGTTGTCTGGTCATGTCTTGTGTTTGATTCCTCAGGTATGTTAGTCACACCCTGAACACATTCACTCAATCTCGTACTTCCATCTTAGTGAGGACAATCACTGGAGTAATATTTAGATGATTCATTATTATTTAATGTTGTGTTAATGTTGTCAATGTTGTGATCATGCTGTGTCTGAGTGTGTGTCTATATGTCTGTGTTTGTGTGTCTGAGTGTGTGTCTATATGTCTGTGTTTGTGTGTCTGTGTGTGTGACTCCATCCTTCATTGATTTTTCCGATTCAGCAGCAGTCATGTTGTTGTTTCCCTCAGGTCTCATCACTCCCCTGTTGTCACTGTGTTGCCATGGAGATGTTCAGTCGCAGGAAGAAGAAGCGCAGGCCAGAAATCTCGGCGCCACAAGATGTTAAACATCGCGTGCACACATCATTCAATGCCACCACGGGACGTTATGTGGGTCTGCCGCCACAGTGGCAGAGCGTCATTGACACGCTGAGGAGGCCACGCCCCCTGGTGGACCCTTCTAAGATCACTGAGGTCGAGCTTGGACCCAAGAAGGTCAGAGGGCGGGGGATGGGGGGTGCCAGGTTAAAGAAAGTAGTTAGATGCATGCAAAGAAAGTTATCAGCATAACAGAACTAACATTAACTTTCAAATAACATATTACCAAATATCACAACAACACAAGTCAAACTTATAAACATCACATGAAATAGGATTAAACAGTCCTTTGCTTAGCCTAGGGGAATAATAAAGCCCAGTTGTGTTACCCGTCAATGAAAAAGGGGGAAAGGTCATTTTTGGATGTGTTGTTCAAAGTCCAGTGAAGTGGTCTTGTTGGTTTGTGGATCCTGTTGTTCATCTGCTGGTCAGACCTTGTGTCGTGGCCAGTTGTGCTGAAGTTCTTAGGCAGGCTCTCGTGTCGCTGCCTTTGGAAGGTTTTAGCAGACTGCTCCAGGCAGGCCTGCTGGAAGTTGAGGAGCTTGTGGAGGGAGGAAGTCTCCCTGGCTGGGAGAGCAGGAGCAGAACCTACTCCTCCAGGAGAGGTCAGCAGGGGAAGAGGAGGAAGAGAGAAGAGCAAAGAGAGAAGAGGGGAAACTCTGCTTATATCGGCCTGGTGACCTCATGGGTCATGGGGCACACAGTGACCAATAGTGGTTGAGAGTTGTCTCCAGGAGCAGTTTTACCACCTGTGTGTGAAGATGAAGCACCTGGGAGACTGAGTTCTGGAAGCTGTCCTTTGTCTCCAGAGCAAAGGAGACATGCGGCCAGGCTTATGACTACACATGTAGGCCCAGCCATGGTTCACAGAGACCAGGTCCTAACAATTATCTCAAGGCACTTTACATAGAAGGTCAAGACCGGATTTCCACCAGAGCCTCTGGGTCCAGACTGTGATGATGTCACAGTAGAACAAACAGCAACAGTCAAACATGACATCAGCATTCTTACCACATACCAAACTGTGGCCCCTCAGAAAAATTTAATGTAAAAATGTGAATTCTTGTCTCTAGGGCGATGATCTGGGGTAAACATCACGTGAGTTGAAATGTCATGGGTTGGGGGAGTTACCAGTCAGTCTCTGGTAACCCTGGAAACGACTCCTGGTCTACCCACACATGATGGTGTTACATCTATCGTTAACTGTAGTTCTCTTTTATGGCTGTAAATTCATGTCACATCTGTGTGAATCTGAACTTTTCTCCTGCAGACGATTGTTCGTGGCAGTTTCGTTGGCCATGGCGATTATATCAGTCATGTGATCTCTCAGATGAGCCATCTCTCCGTCTCAAGCTCCAACTCCCTGAGTTGCAGAAGCCTGTTGGCACGGAAACGAGCCTGGTCACTGGGTGGACTGTTGGAGTCCTCCCAGTGCGAGGAGCTCAGTTGCCATGGAGATGTTGGGAAGCGTGACAGCAGCTCCACCTACTGGCAGGACCGGGTCTGCAGCAAGGCTGGCAGCCCCAAACTGAACGGAGCTCCTCAGAGAGGCAAGTCTACCTGCCAGGTGTGGTCTGAGGCCACGCCCCAGAGGACAGGGGTATGGTCAGCCCACAGTGAGGGGGCGGGGTTGACTTCCTGTAATGACAGTCTAAGAATGAGAGCAGCTGTCAATCACCTGCCTAACCTGCTGTCATCTGCCAAAGAAGCTCCCAGAAGGCCACGCTCCTCCTACGACCTCAAAGTAAGTTAGATCTGATTCACAGTGACACTACTCTTATATCTGTATGGTAAATATGAAGCTACAACCAGCAGCTAGTTAGCTTAGCTTAGCATAAAGACTGGAAACATGTCTGTGAAAACCATCCGGCACATGGCGCCTGTAAAACACTAACAAACTGGATGGCTGAGTTTGATTTTATCAGCTTTGGACAAATCCACCTTTTTAAAAATATACAATAACACCAACATAACCCTAATATCCAGTTTCTAATGATGTGATCAAGCCTGTAAATAAGATAAAAATAATTAGTCACCGAATATAATTAATCAAAAAATTTGGACAATAAAATGTACTCATGTTTTTCTGTTGTCTCTCCAGCTGACCTCCCCTCCCCTTCCCCTCCTGCTGCCTCCTCCAAATAGAACCAGCAGTCCCTTCATCACAGGGCGAGGTTTACCTCAGCGCTCGCTCCATCCCTCTGCCAGTTTTAACGTGACACTAATGCCCCAGAGCCAGTCTCGCAATTTCCCCACTGGGTCACCAGCCCACCTCCCCACCCAACTCTGCCCCCCCTCCTCCCAGCAGACAGAACTTGATGGACGTCGGGAGAATGTGAGCCATGAGCAGTTTAAGGTGGCGCTGCAGATGGTAGTGGACCCGGGTGACCCGAGGACTACCCTGGACAACTTTGTTAAGATTGGGGAAGGGTCAACAGGCGTTGTCTGCATCGCCCAAGAGAGACTGAGCGGGCAGCAGGTGGCTGTGAAGATGATGGACGTGAGGAAGCAGCAGCGGAGAGAGCTGCTTTTTAATGAGGTACGGGTGGGGGGGAGGGGGCAGAGCTTTGTGTTTCCTCTTCCCCTTAAAGTTTGAACGACTGTAGGACTGTAGAGCCCGGCAGTCAGTCTGTCAGGCAGTTATTCACAGGTGTCGACACTCAGGTAGAAGAAGATCAGAGGTCAGGGAGATGAAGCTATGTCTTACAAGCCATATTCAAGGGAATCAAAGCATCACCTGTTTCCTGCCGCACTGTGACATCATCAGTTCAGTCCTGCTGTTTCAGGTGGTGATCATGAGGGACTACCAGCACCAGAACATGGTTCAGATGTACCGCAGTGCTCTGGTGCAGGAGGAACTCTGGGTAATCATGGAGTACCTGCAGGGTGGCGCTCTCACCCACATCATCAGTGAAAGCAGGTGTGCTGAAAAGTCATACAGGCCTGTTTTCTTCGTGGATTTTCTCGGGTCTCAACTGAGTTTGTGTTTCAGGTTGAACGAGGAGCAGATAGCGACAGTGAGTGAGGGCGTTCTGCAGGCGTTAACATACCTTCACTCACAGGGGGTCATTCACAGAGACGTGAAGAGCGACTCCATCCTGCTGACACTGGACGGGAGGGTAACACACACACACACAGACACACAGTGATGGAGTAAATTATTGTAGTAATGGTTCGTTAACTATGATATAAAGTCTGATAGTTCTAGGGGTTAGGTCGGCAGACGGTCACCTCATGAACATGATAATGACTGTTTTTTTTTCTAATTTTACCTGCAATGATTCAACACAAAATACTCCAGTAAATAACAAGTACCTCAAGTTATAAGTTACTCAAGACCTTGTTTGTTTCAGACTCTTAGTCTGAACCTAAACTTCAGGTGTGAAAGGTTTCTCACACCAGAAGAGGTGTTCTGGGTCTGGGTCAAACTGAACCATGGTTCTGTTGGTTTACTGTGAAAACACTTTGTTGGATAGTTTGGACTTTTGGAACAATCACAGGAAGTAGAGACACATTAAACCATAGAAGAAGAAGAAGAAGAAGAAGAGGAAGAGGAAGAAGAAGAAGAGGAAGCACCTGCAGTCTTCACCTCCGACAGTATAATGTTTGAACCACTAGGACGTTCATTAGGTGCATTTGAACTAGTGTGAAGTACTGTGGAGTACTGTAGTACTGTGGAGTACTGCACGTGAAGGTGCTGATGCTGCTTATTATACCATCATGATATTACCATGGCAACCAGATGAAGCGCTTCATTTAAACAGAAACACTACTACCCCCCCAACTGACAACTCGCCAACATCAGATGCCGTCTACAAACCAATCGGTGTCAAGTACAGGTAGACGCAGCCCACGTAGGTGATGACGACAGGACACATGCACGTCAGACACATCTGTAAGGTCTTCAGGGTCACTGGTTTTGAGCTGACTGGGAAGAGAACTGAGGACTGCCTCTTAAACCACCTCCCCTGTTTAGTGATGGTTTCTCCAGCTTAACAAAGATGTTTCTTTCACTCCTTTTTCGAACCACCTGTCTTCTCTGGACAAAATAAAAAGAATTTCTCTTGTCCTTGAGGTGGAAGTGAACTGCTGAGTCCTGGCCTGAGGAACTGGCTCTCCTGTGCCATCTGTTTATGGAGTGGTTGATTAGGTTCCCTGATGTATAGTTCTGAGCATCATTGTTGCATTGGACTGCATAAACCACGTTGTTCTGTTTGTGTCTGGGTGTTTTGTCCTTTTTGTCGTAGTGTGCTGTTGGGATGAAAATGTACAGGTGGTGTTTGTGGAAGATGTTTCCGAGTTTTTCATAGACTCCAGCAGCATAAGAGTGTTGTTCCATTTGTTGTTTCCTCTTCTCCATGAGTTTTGTTTCTTTTCGAGGTTTGTGTTTTAAGAGCTTCCTTGATGTATTCTTGTTCCCTCACTATTCCCTGGTACTTGTGGCTCAGTTTTGTGCTGGGTGGTGTGCGGTTCTGATGAACCCCAGCTTGTGTTCTAGTGGATGATGAGAGTTAAAGAGTAAGTATTGTGTGTTGTGTTTCCTTGATACTTCAATGTTGAAGGTTCTGTCTTCTTCATTGTACACTGCACAATCCTAAAAGGCCAGACTGTTTCCTCTGACATCCTCACAGGTGAACTTAATGTTCTTATCCACTGCATTGATGTGTTCCGAGAAGGCTTCAACTGCCTGTGTTTTAATATTGACCCAGTTGTCATCAGCATATCTTTACCAATGGCTGAGAGCAGTTCCTGTGAAGGAGGTCAGGGCTCTTCTTTCCACTTCCTCCATGAAGAGGTTAGCCACGATGGGAGACACTGGGGAGCCCATGGCACATCCATGTTTCTGCCTGTAGAAACCTTCGTTGTATTGAAAGTAGGTGGTAGTCAGGCAGATTTCAAGTAGAGAACACGTGTCCTGAGGTCAGTCCTGTCAGGGAGGGTGATGTCTATCAGGAGATTTGTCCTTGACATCTTGACTGCTTGTACTTACACGCATCCCCACTTCCTGTTCTTATTCTTCTCCCTCTTCATCTGTAGATAAAATTGTCAGACTTTGGTTTCTGCGCTCAGATCAGTGAAGAGGTTCCGAAAAGGAAGTCTCTGGTGGGGACTCCTTACTGGATGGCTCCTGAGGTCATCTCTAAAATGCCATACGGCCCCAAGGTGACCTCAAAACATCCTGAATCTCAGTTCACTCTGACCACACATTCACACAACGCAAATAAAACGGTTTCCTGTTATCAGGTGGACATCTGGTCTCTGGGCATCATGGTGGTGGAGATGGTTGATGGAGAGCCGCCATATTTCAGTGACACTCCCATCAACGCGATGATGAAGCTGAGAGACGAAGCAGCACCGAGCGTCAAAAACATCCAGAGGGTTAGACACACACACATCCACGTCTCTCTATAGTTGTGAGGACACTCACAATTGACGTTATGCATTCCCTCACCCTTACCGTAACCATCACAACTAAATACCTAATGCTAACCTAAACCTAACTCTGACTCTGACCTAAACCTAAACTTAAACCTAACTCTGACTCTGACCTAAACCTAAACTTAAACCTAACTCTGACTCTGACCTAAACCTAAACCTAAACCTAACTCTGACTCTGACCTAAACCTAACTCTGACTCTGACTCTGACTCTGACCTAAACCTAACTCTGACTCTGACTCTGACTCTAACCTAAACCTAACTCTAAGTCTGAACCCTCAAACAGCTCTTTCAATTAGTGAGGACTAGACATTATGTCCTCACATTATGTCCTCACAATGGTATTGAACCAAAATTGGCCTCATAACCATAGATAGCATGTACACACACACACACACATACACACACACACACACAGTGGTTGATGATGTCACACTCTTCTGTGTTCAGGTGTCTCTGGTGTTACTCAACTTCCTGGGCTGCATGTTGACTCGTGACACGCTGAAGCGTAGCAGCGGCACCGACCTGCTGAAGCACCCATTCCTGCTGCAGGCCGGATCCTCATGCTGCCTGGTACCCCTGGTGGAGCAGCACCGTAAACGCATGCCGCTCTGCTAAAAACCTGAGAGTGTGTACGAGACGCTGAGAGCAGCTCAGCAGCATCACACCTGTGTCTCATTGATGGCAATGAAGGACTTCATCAGCCAATCACATACCAGTGTTGCTGTTGCCTATCAGACCTCTATCAACCAATAAGGTGAGTTAAACCATCCTAACAATGGCCGCACGGTGACCGGCTGAGCACTGATGGTCACTTCAGGTCATGAACTTTGACCTGTCCCCCGAGAGCAGGAAGTGATATCATCAAATCTTTTCAAAATGAATGTAGCTTTAGAAGAACTTTATGTTCAAGTATTAAAAAATGAAATGATTGATTTGTTTTTAAGGTTTAAAATATTTGTTCTTGTGAAAGAATAAAAAGTTGGTTTTTGTATTATTGTATTATTATTTGTATTGTTTTTATATTATTTACAGTCAAACTTTACTTTGTACATCAATAAATAATTATCTTAATGATCTACATCTAAAATACATTATGAATATTTATTTTATATTTGTTCATGACATAATTTTCTAAATAATTCAGTCAATGATTTTATTATAACTGAACCACAACATTTATTCTTCATTTTATACATAATTACTTTCATTTTGAAATCTCTAAATGTCAATAAATGATTAAGATTCAGATTTTTACACAAAATATTTAAAGTGATGAAGAAGAGGCTTGTGTGAGTTTATCAGGACAAAGAGCCTCTGAGATAACATGAAGTTGTTTTAATGAGTGTGTGTTTGTGTCACATTACAAGAACACAAAGAAGCAAATAAAGACGAATTCAAGTGAAAATTCGACGTTTGTTTGTCTCTTCAATGCACAAACATCAGATAAAAAATAAATTCAATAATTATTCAACATTTTCTCAAAAGTCAAAGTTACATTTTCCTTCTAGAACTTAATTTATACATTTATTTAAAAGATGAAAGTTTGTTTCTCGACAGAAACACTTGAAACACTAATACAAATGTTTTACTGCATTTAATTCAGTTTATTACTGATTACATTTATTATTTTCACTTTGATTTGAGCCTAAGTTGTTTTTAAATGTTTGTCGTCACAAACTGACTTTGCTCGGGTTTCAACCCTGAAGATAAGTTTCTATTTGAGTCGAGACTCCGAGATAAAGAGAGACAAACACTCGAGTCCATCACAAAACACTCGTCACATTTCAAACTATTTCTGCTTTTCTCTTTTTATCAGAAACGTTAGAACAAACCTAAAATCTTCTGTGAATTTAAACTGTTTAGTTTTAGAGATTTAAACACACATTTAATCATTTCATTATGTTTCACAAATGTTTATATAAACAGACATTAGCCTCACATTTTCTCTCCAGAAAAAAACATTAAAACAAATCCTAAATCAAACTGAAGACAAAGTGATTAATTTGAAATTAATTTAGTAAAGATAAATTCTTCAAGTTCAAATAAAGAAACAAACTCATACACTGAAGTTTCTCTCTTTTTATTTTAGAAATATGTTCAAGAACAAAATACTGAACTAAATAAGATGTTAGAATTGTAGTTAGTGCAGATCTGCTGAATTGATAATTCATTATAATAATAATAAGTAATAAGTATTCAGAAGTGAGAAGGTATTTTAAACACTTAACTGGATCAAAACGTTTGTAGCTTTACATCCTTTAAGTCGACGGTTGCAATGATTTAACTGCAGAACACACTGAGATGAGTCAGTTCTAAATGAAGAAGTGTCTGAGTCTTTATCTGCAGACAGATAAGCACTGAAACTCTACTCTCCTAAAATGGACTTAAACAGCCAAAGGTCCTGAATCTGCCCTCGAGGCGCTTCCACGTCCGAGGACAAATTTAGTTTGACCTTTTTTTTCTTTCAGCAGTTGTCTCCTAATTTGGTCCACAGTGATACTTTATAAACGGCCGCCTGCAGCAAAGACTCTGCAGATCTTCTTCTCTGTTTGTTGTCTGTTAAAACTGCTGAAGACCTCCACCCTCAAATATGGGTGATGCTCTGATGGCCGAGTTTGGGAAGGCGGCTCCTTACCTTAGAAAGTCAGACAAAGAGCGCCTGGAAGCTCAGACCAGACCTTTTGACATCAAGACTGAATGTTTTGTAATTGACGATAAAGTTGAATATGTGAAGGGACAAATCCAGAGCAAAGACGGAGGGATGGTGACTGTCAAGAAGGATGATGGAACAACTGTAACTGTGAAGGAGTCCGATGTTCACCCACAGAACCCGCCAAAATTTGATAAAATTGAAGACATGGCAATGTTCACTTTCCTCCATGAGCCTGCAGTGCTGTTCAACCTCAAAGAGCGTTACGCAGCGTGGATGATCTACACCTACTCTGGGCTCTTCTGTGTCACCGTCAACCCCTACAAGTGGCTTCCTGTCTACGACTCTGAGGTGGTGGCAGCCTACAGGGGGAAGAAGAGAACCGAGGCCCCCCCTCATATCTTCTCAATCTCTGATAATGCCTACCAGTACATGCTGACTGACAGAGAGAACCAGTCCGTCCTCATCACCGGAGAATCCGGAGCAGGAAAGACTGTGAACACTAAAAGAGTCATCCAGTACTTTGCCAGCATTGCAGCTGTTGGTGGTGGAGCCAAAAAAGACACCAGCAAGGGTACACTAGAGGATCAAATCATCCAGGCAAATCCTGCACTGGAGGCCTTTGGCAACGCCAAAACATTGAGAAATGACAATTCATCTCGTTTTGGAAAATTCATTCGAATTCACTTTGGTACGAGTGGCAAACTGTCATCTGCCGACATCGAGACGTACCTGCTGGAGAAGTCACGCGTCACTTTTCAGCTTAAGGCTGAAAGGGACTATCACATTTTCTACCAGATCCTTTCTAATCAAAAGCCAGAGCTGCTGGACATGCTGCTGATCACCAACAACCCGTATGACTACTCCTACATCTCCCAAGGAGAGGTAACAGTATCATCCATCAATGACTCGGAGGAGCTGATGGCCACCGACAGTGCTTTCGATGTGCTCGGCTTCACTCCAGAAGAGAAGATGGGTGTCTATAAACTTACCGGTGCCATCATGCACTACGGCAACATGAAGTTCAAACAGAAGCAGCGTGAGGAGCAGGCTGAACCTGATGGAACGGAGGCTGCTGATAAATCAGCTTACCTGATGGGGCTGAACTCTGCTGACCTCATCAAAGGCCTGTGTCATCCCAGGGTCAAGGTAGGAAATGAATATGTCACCAAAGGCCAAAGTGTGGACCAAGTTTACTATGCCGTTGGTGCTCTGGCTAAGTCAGTGTATGAAAAGATGTTTAGCTGGATGGTGGTGAGAATTAACCAATCCCTGGACACCAAACAGCACCGACAGTACTTCATAGGAGTGCTGGACATTGCTGGATTTGAGATCTTTGATTTAAACACCTTCGAGCAGCTGTGCATCAATTACACTAATGAGAAACTGCAACAGTTTTTCAACCATCACATGTTTGTGTTGGAACAAGAGGAGTACAAGAAGGAAGGGATTGATTGGGAGTTCATTGACTTTGGGATGGACTTACAAGCGTGTATTGACCTAATTGAGAAGCCGCTTGGGATCCTGTCAATTCTGGAGGAAGAATGCATGTTTCCCAAAGCCAGTGACCAGACTTTTAAGTCCAAGCTCTACGATAATCATCTGGGCAAGAACAAGATGTTTGAGAAGCCGAAGGCAGCAAAGGGGAAAGCAGAAGCTCATTTTGCTCTGGTTCACTATGCTGGTACTGTGGACTACAACATCGCTGGTTGGCTGGTCAAAAACAAAGATCCCCTGAATGAAACAGTGGTTGGTCTTTACCAGAAATCCTCTCTGAAGCTCCTCAGTCTGTTGTTTTCAAGTTATTCAGGGACTGATGGTGGTGACAAGGGAAGTGGCAAAGGAGCCAAAAAGAAAGGCTCCTCATTCCAGACGGTGTCTGCACTTCACAGGGAGAACCTGAATAAGCTAATGAACAACCTGAAGACCACACATCCTCACTTTGTCCGCTGTCTAATTCCAAATGAGAAGAAAAACCCAGGAGTCATGGACAACTGCCTTGTGATGCACCAGTTGCGCTGTAATGGTGTCCTAGAAGGCATCAGAATATGCAGGAAGGGTTTCCCAAACAGGGTGCTGTATGGCGACTTCAAACAGCGGTACAGGATCCTGAATGCCTCTGCCATTCCTGAGGGTCAATTCATTGACTGTAAGAAAAGTGCTGAAAAGTTGCTGGGATCACTGGACATTGACCACACCCAGTACAAGTTTGGCCACACAAAGGTTTTCTTTAAAGCTGGCTTGCTGGGAACTCTCGAGGAAATGCGAGATGAGCAACTCTCTCGGATCATCACCAGGATCCAGGCTAATGCCCGGGCACTCCTCATGAGGGCACAGTTTGCTAAACTAGTGGAACGTAGGGATGCTCTGATGGTCATCC
This sequence comes from Paralichthys olivaceus, assembly GCF_024713975.1. NCBI lineage: Eukaryota > Metazoa > Chordata > Actinopteri > Pleuronectiformes > Paralichthyidae > Paralichthys > Paralichthys olivaceus. The sequence goes on from NC_091111.1 coordinate 20,528,858, forward strand.
AGTGGAACCTTCGCTCTTTCCTTGGTGTAAAAAATTGGCCCTGGATGAAGCTGTTCTTCAAGATCAAACCTTTGCTAAAGAGCGCTGAATCCGAGAAAGAGATGGCCAACATTAAAGATGAGTTCAACAAGCTAAAAGAAGCGCTGGAGAAATCAGAAGCAAGACGAAAGGAAATAGAGGAGAAAACGGTGACTCTTCTCCAAGAGAAGAATGATCTGACTCTGCAAATCCAGTCTGAACAGGATACTCTGACAGATGCTGAAGAACGCTGTGAACAGCTTATTAAGAGCAAGATTCAACTGGAGGCCAAGCTGAAAGAGATGACAGAAAGACTCGAAGATGAAGAAGAGCTGAATGCAGACCTCACAGCTAAAAAACGTAAACTTGAGGATGAAAGCTCTGAGTTGAAAAAAGATATCGATGACCTGGAGCTGACTTTGGCCAAAGTTGAGAAAGAGAAACACGCTACAGAGAATAAGGTGAAAAACCTAACAGAGGAAATGGCTTCCCAGGATGAGAACATCATGAAACTGACCAAAGAGAAGAAGGCACTGCAGGAGGCTCACCAGCAGACACTGGATGACCTTCAGAGTGAAGAGGACAAAGCCAACAGTTTAAACAAAGCTAAAGTTAAGCTGGAACAACAGGTAGATGATTTGGAGGGCTCACTGGAGCAAGAGAAGAAAGTCAGGATGGACCTTGAGCGTTCAAAGAGGAAGCTCGAGGGAGACCTGAAACTGACCCAGGAGAGTTTGATGGACTTGGACAATGATAAACAACAGCTGGAAGAAAAGCTCAAGAAAAAAGACTTTGAAATTGTCCAAATAAATTCAAGACTAGAAGATGAACAGGTGGCTTCAGTTCAGCTCCAGAAGAAGCTGAAAGAAAACCAGGCGAGAATTGAGGAGCTTGAAGAGGAGCTGGATGCTGAGCGTGCAGCCCGTGCCAAAGTGGAGAAGCAGCGCTCCGATCTTTCCCGTGAGCTGGAGGACATCAGCGAACGCCTGGAAGAAGCAGGTGGAGCAACATCGGCTCAGGTGGAGCTGAGTAAGAAAAGAGATGCTGAATTTCAGAAGCTGCGAAGGGAACTGGAAGAATCAACCCTCCACCATGACTCTACTGCTGCCACCCTGAGGAAGAAACATGCAGACAGTGTCGCTGAACTGGGTGAGCAGATTGACAACCTGCAGCGAGTGAAACAGAAGCTGGAGAAAGAAAAGAGTGAGCTTAAACTTGAGTTGGATGACTTGTCTTCTAACATGGAGAGTGTTGTGAAGGCCAAGTCAAACATTGAGAAGATATGTCGTACAATGGAAGACAACATGAATGAGTACAAGAGTAAATATGAGGAAGCTCAACGAAGTGTCAATGACTTAAATACCCAGAGGGCCAAGCTGCTCACTGAAAATGGGGAATTTGGACGCCAGCTGGAGGAGAAGGAGTGTCTAATTTCACAACTGACTAGAGGGAAGAATTCATACAACCAGCAGGTAGAAGATCTACGCAGGCAGCTAGAAGAAGAGATCAAGGCAAAGAATGCACTTGCCCATGCTGTGCAGTCTGCTCGTCATGACTGTGATCTGCTCCGAGAACAGTTTGAAGAAGAGCAAGAAGCAAAGGCTGAGCTGCAGAGAGCTCTGTCCAAAACGAACACTGAGGTCTCAGCATGGAGGACAAAATATGAAACTGATGGAATTCAGAGAACAGAAGAGTTGGAAGAAGCCAAAAAGAAGCTTGTTCAGAGACTGCAGGAAGCAGAGGAGGCCATTGAGGCAGTGAACGCAAAGTGTTCATCTCTTGAGAAGACCAAACATCGCCTCCAAAATGAGATTGAAGACCTAATGCTGGACCTCGAGAGATCCAATGCAGCATCTGCAGCACTGGACAAGAAGCAAAGAGCCTTTGACAAAGTTTTGGCAGAGTGGAAGCAAAAATTTGAGGAGTCACAGTGTGAGTTGGAGGCCTCCCAGAAGGAGGCTCGGTCTCTGAGTACTGAACTCTTCAAACTGAGAAATGCCTATGAAGAGAGTCTGGATCAACTCGAGACAATGAAGAGAGAGAACAAAAACCTCCAGGAGGAGATCTCGGACCTCACTGACCAGCTGGGGGAGGGTGGTAGAAGTGCCCATGAACTGGAGAAGATTCGGAAGCAGCTTGAACAAGAAAAGGCTGAGCTCCAGTCAGCACTGGAGGAGGCAGAAGGTTCCCTGGAGCATGAAGAGAGCAAGATCCTGCGAGCTCAACTTGAATTCAACCAGGTGAAGGCCGAGATGGAGCGGAAAGTGGCTGAGAAAGACGAGGAAATGGAGCAGGCCAAGAGAAACTACCAACGCATGCTTGAGTCACTTCAGTCCTCTCTGGAATCTGAGACCAGAAGCCGCAATGAGGCCCTAAGAATCAAGAAGAAGATGGAAGGTGATCTAAACGAGATGGAGATTCAGCTCTGCCAAGCTAATAGGCAAGCAGCTGACGCCCAAAAACAGCTCAAGAGCCTCCAGGCCTTCCTGAAGGACACTCAACTGCAGCTGGATGAGACACAACATGGCAATGAGGACCTGAGAGAGAACATCGCTCTCCTTGAAAGACGAAACAACCTGATCCAGGCTGAGCTTGAGGAAGTGAGGGCTGCCCTCGAGCAAACGGAAAGAAGTCGGAAACTTGCTGAACAGGAGCTGACTGATGCAAGTGAGCGAATGCAACTTCTACACTCACAGAACACTAGCCTGATCAACCAGAAGAAGAAGCATGAAACAGATCTCCTCCACCTGCAGAATGAGATTGAGGAGGCCATACAGGAAAACCGCAATGCTGAGGAGAAGGCAAAGAAGGCCATCACAGATGCAGCCATGATGGCTGAGGAGCTCAAGAAGGAGCAGGACACCAGTGCCCATCTGGAGCGCATGAAGAAGAACATGGAGCAGACCATCAAAGACCTGCAACACCGTCTGGACGAGGCCGAGCAAATCGCCATGAAGGGCGGCAAGAAGCAGCTTCAGAAACTGGAGGCTCACATCAAAGAGCTGGAGAATGAGCTAGAGGCCGAGCAGAGGAGGGGAACCGAATCTATCAAAGGAGTTCGCAAGTATGAACGCCGCATCAAGGAGCTCACCTACCAGACTGAGGAAGACCGCAAGAACATGGCTCGCCTCCAGGACCTTGTGGACAAACTACAGCTCAAGGTAAAATCCTACAAACATGCAGCTGAGGAGGCTGAGGAGGCGGCAAATACCAACATGGCCAAACTCCGCAAACTGCAGCACGAGTTGGAGGAGGCGGAAGAGAGAGCCGACATTGCCGAGTCACAGGTGAACAAGCTAAGGGCAAAGACCAGGGATGGATCCTCCAAGAAGGGCCTGGATGAGTGAGGATGCCCCAGAATCAACATCACAGGTGATGGCTTCCTCGTGCCAAATATGAATTATTTCTAAACGTAATTGACTTAAGTCCAGTTACCCACGTACATCAACATTTTCTTATTGTATTTTGTTGATATGACGCCCTCCGTCTCTCCTCATTAACATCTGTGAATCTGTTTTGATTGACAGGTGTTCCTGTTTCTGGGCCATTGGAGATACGCAGCTGAAACTAAGTGCAGCAAATATCGTGTTCTGATCTGTTGACATGAGCAGTAGAATTCTCCCTGTTGACCTCTGCTGAGTGGCTGAGTTGTTTGCATCTCGTGTGAACGTTTATGTGGATGAGGGAAAGTAACGTCAGCAATTTGATTTGAACATGGGGTTAGGCTAACCCTAACCCTAACCTTATTATGTTAGGATTTGGATCTTCAAATTTAACTGAATTAAATGCCTTTTATTTTAGTTCATTCATCTTTTTGCCATGGATTTTTTTTTGTGAAGCACTTTGTAACCTTGCTTAGAAAAGTGCTATACAAATAAAGTTATTATTATTAACAACTCCAACTCACAATCAGAAGAAGGTTTTGGAAACATCTAAAACAAAAGTCTCTGAAGAGAAAAGTGTCCATGTCCCTTTTGCTAATGTGGAGGAGATGGGGTTTATGTCCTATGCTGCAGCCAGCCATCAGGGGGAGATCGAGATGCTTTGGGTTCACTTGTTATTCATCTTTATTCACAGTCTATGGTCAGATTCACTGTTGTTACTGTATCTCAATAAAAGTGTGTCCGCCCACTCGTTGTCATCTATGTCTGATTAAAATCAGCCAGCTCCCCCTACTGGCAAGTGACTGTAACTTCAAAGCAAAAACTGTTTACTGAGCAAACCAATTAAAATATAATTAATTTCCTTTTCTAGAGAAACATTTTGAGACAAAAGCAGTGGAACTATTATTTAATATTTGCACATAATTTTTATAATAATTGATGGAATGTTAGAACACTCAGTGTATTTTTGGATGATGTTTATGTTTGGCTCAAATTAAGATTTCACTTAGTTCTCATAAAATGTTGTTGTTCATTCAATTTAATCACATTAATCCTGATGCACTGAATTTATTATTTTGTCTTGATCTGTTAGAGAAAATATATTCTGCTGCTGCAATAGGAAAAAGGTGTTAACATGTTAAAAACATGTTAAACATGTGGCTGTTTCCTCGTAACCAAGATGCATGCTTTCATGTAATCTTTCTGTTTTATATTACAATAAAAACAAACATTTACATCCTGTTTATTTTAATATTCAGTCAAGTGTTGCATCGGCAGTGGACTTAAACAACAGAGTGCTAATTATTTACTATAGTAAGCTCTGCCTGTATCCGTTCTCTCCACTTTTGACTTAGGTACAGTACTTTAGTAAATGTACTTAGTTACATTCTACCTGTGTTGTGAGTTTCATGATGAAGAACACTTTCACTGTCTTGGTGTAGGGATACAGGCTGAATCCGACCAATCCAAGGTTTCACAGGAACAGGTGATGGAACAGAATCCACTCGTGTAGTTTGCATGTTGGTGGTGGACTGGAATTGTACCTGGTTTGTATTTGGATCGCAAATGAGTCAGTGAACTGTCAAAGAACTGCAAACTGAAACAGCCATTAGAACAAGAACACACTTTAAAATAACATATATTTTATAATCACGTTCATACTGAGCTGAGGGAGTGAGACCGAGTCGTTTCTTCAAACAGAAAGTCACTTGGTTTATTAAGAACTGAAGAAAAAGGCGTTTTTATTTTCCAGACATCAGACATTTTTCTTAAACATCAGAAAATCCTTCGAAAGCAGACATGAGGAAAAACATTGAGTTCAACGACAACAGCTGACGATCGAAACACGAGCAGACGAAAGGTGGATTCTGAACTGGATTCAGTTAGGTCATCGTGCTCGACTCTGAAATGCTTGGGTTCGTTTGGGTCGGTCAGAAACTGGTTTGGACTAGTTGATGTGTTTTGTCTGGTTAGTTGTTTGGATCTGGTTAAGTTTGGAACTGGTTTGGGTTAGAAATGGTTTAGACTGAATATGATTGGAGTGTTGGTTTAAGATTCTTTACAGCTGATTTGTGTTGTGAATGACCTTGATGAAAGCAGCTTAACGACTCATCAGGACAAAGAAGGTCATGGTGTCAGACAGTAATCAGAACAACATGGATAGTGTTTCAGTTCTTTATAATCTTTCACCGGGGGGGGTTTCCCATCCATCCCCCACCATGCACCACTGAAGAAGACAGTAAAGAATCAGACGTGCGCACCACTGTAACAGCAAAGGCACCAATCACAGAGTGAATGTAAAGCGTGTTAAGAATCAGCAAATAGAACCTTATTCTGACCACAAGAAAAACTTGCAGCAGTTCATCTTCAGATTGTAGGATTCTGGGAGCTAGAGCTAAAAAACGTTAACATAAACATTTTTGTGACAGTAAACTTTAACCCGTTTCCTCTCTCACACTGCTGGTGTTCACACCAGCTAACACTGTGACAGAGGCATGATGGGAGTTTCCTGGACAGGCCTGCAGAGCTGTGGTCGATTCCGTCTCTTTCCACCTGCCAATGTGACTTTGGTACATTCTAGTGTTGAAATGATTTGTTGACACTGGACAGAACACGAATGAACAGTTGGGGTTCTTTGGGTTCTTTAAGAGTGTGAATTCTCAGAACATCCAGATTTAAAGCTGTGAACATGTGGTGCACATCGTTCTGAGCCATGTGAACTCCACGGCATCTTATCAAAATAAAAAGCTACACAGTGAGTCTTAACAGAGAGACCAATCAGCAGCCAACTGCTTTCGCAGTACAAGCGCTTGGGTTATGCATATACTTTAAAAGTGCAGATTAAGATTTTTGGGGTTCAAGTGCATACGTTTGTTCTCACATTTATGGCTTTCTTGGGTCATAAACTAGAAATAAAAGCACAGGAAGTTTATGATGATTCTATAGTCTCTTGGTATGTTTGGAGTTATAGTGGCTCCTCATGTCTTTACGGAGGCGGAACTTCTCGCCACAGACGCCGCAGATGTACAGGTGGACGTCCATGTGTTTCTCCAGCTGCTCTCCACCAGGGAAGATCTGGAAACACACTTGACAGATGGTTTCTCCTGCGGACAGGTGGGAGATCATGTGTCGGACGTGGTCATGTTTGAGGAAGGTTCCCTGGTCACAGACTGGGCACACGTAGCGAGCCATGCCTTTGTGCATGTCTGTGTGTAACCGGAGCTGGCGCTCCCGCAGGAATTGTTTCCCACAGGTCTGGCAGGTGAACTGCTTCTCCTTGGTGTGGACGGTGTAGTGCTCCCGCAGGTGACAGCGCTGGTAGAAGCCTTTGCCGCAAATGCTGCAGAAGTGTTTGCGACGGTGATCTGGTTCGGCCCCCTCCTCCAGCAACACCGGACGGAACAGCTCCTGGTCGTGGCAGGACAAGGCATGCTCCAGCGCCACATTCTCGTTCTGGAAAAGTAGCCCGCAATGAGGGCAGGCCAAGTCTGCAGCCTCCAGCAGGCCCTCCTCCATCCCTTGTGGCTCCTCCAGCAGCGACGCCTCGTCCTCCCCGTGGGAATCTGACTCACCGCCTTGGGATTCTCCGCAGCGCTCTGCATGCTCCTGAAGCTGTCGACCTTTGATCAGCACCTGACCACACCGTCCACAGGCACATATGTGGCCCATGTGGTTGGACAGGTAGTGGGCCGACTTGTCCTCATCTGTTAATAGAGTGCCACAGAGTTCACAGGGGGTGTCGGCGTCTTGCTTCTCGTCTTTAACTTTACGAAGTTTCACAGGAATCCCTGAATTGTCACAGCTGGACATGTGGACTTCAAAAGGCTCACTGCTCTTCTCCAAGCCTGAGACGTTGGGCTCTGGGTCCCGATCCGAACCTTTGTCCCTCAACATGTCTTTACGTGTTACGTCATTGAACCTTGTGCTACAGTCTCTTTTAGCATGCTCGCCGACTCTGACCACTTCGATCTCAGGGAACATGCTTTCGTCTGGTTCTGTCTTGATGGAGATGCTCCGAGTCGACCTGGGCTCGCCATCTGTCCCAGCTGCCACCGACCTGATGGTGAGGTCAGAGTTGACCTTGGCCTCTGGCCACTCATCCTCGCCTTTACAGTGAACCCTGTGCTCTTCAGTGCTCTCAGAAGCAGAGCTTTCAGCTTTATTTGAGTCATTGTCGCCCTCTGCGTTACCTCTTGGAGGGTGGTAGGCCTTCCGGTTTGTGCAGGTAAGGATGTGCTCGATTAAAAGCTTCTCACAACTGAAGACGAAGCCACAGTCATCACAGGTGTAGGTGCGCCCAAACCGAGGACGGTCTTTGAGAGTCGAACTTCTGCCACTGGACCTCTTTCTCAAGTCACATGGCTGCTCAACTGTTCCGTCCACAGCCGGGGTTGCCACGATCAGAGGAGTGTTCACCACCTCCTCCGCCACCACTGGCCTGGTGATGGTTGCCGGAACAGCTGGACGTCCGGCACTGCTGCTGACAGGTTTCGGTAGGTGCTCCACTTCTGGTGCAGGAGGCCCCTGCTGCTCGTACATGCGAACTCCAAACATCATTTTTCCGCCAGCTGGGCCGGCGGAGGAGCTGGACGAGGAGGAGGAGGCCGAGGAGGATGGGGTGAGGTTGGAGCTCCTGATGTCCCTGAGATCCTCCAGTGAGTCAGGGATGTAGTACATCTGCAGGTACGCCATGGATGACTTAAGCTCATCAAACTCATAGCTCCCCACGACGATGCGTCCAAGGTACATGAGCTGCAGGATGAGGTCGAAGCACTCAGCGCTGATCTGCATGTTGCTGAGGTCCAGTCGCCCTGTCCCCTGCTGGTCCCGGATAAACATCATCCTGAAGTAGGAGCTGCAGGCTGCCAGGACGGCCTTGTGTGCCCTGAAGTAAATGTCACCAATGGCGATGAGGCAGTCACACAGGAAGCCCCACTCTCGCTGGTTGTTGAGCTGCTGGAGGACGTGGTCGCTGTGGCTCGGCCTCGCCATCGCCCTGCAGACAGGAGAGGAAACCATGGAGAGAGACGATAAGACTTGAGTGTAGACTCAGAAATCCATGTTTACTTAAGTGTGACCAACAATGGCACTGAGCAACAACATTCTAAACTGCATCATATCAGAAAATCATTTGTTGGTGAGTCTCAGTTCATCTGATCCCATTGTTAATAAACATTTACTGACAGTTCAGGACATCAAGTGGATGAAAACTGCTGAAACAGTGCATCTAATGACAAGCCCATTTGATTTGTCCTGTTTTAATGATGCAGGGTTCACGAGTAAGTGTGTTAAAGACAGGTGGTGGCTACACCCTTCACTGTTACTGTACAATAACCTCATGGCGTCTTTTTTGTTCCTTGTTTGTTTTTGTGACTTGAAACTAAACACTGGTTTATACACAGGTCAAATGACTCTGATCCACCTCCATGACAGTTTCAACATGTAAATCCCACGGCAAGGTTCGCTGTGAGTTGTCTTTAACACATATATATCATGGGTTGTTACATGAAGCTCAATAGTCATGTCAGAGAGCTTCATACCAACAGTGAGTTACATGTCAAACTAAACACATACTTAAGCTAACATATATATTTAAGGAGCCAAAATACTGTTTCAAAATTTGATTCAAATTATTGATTTTTATGATTAAATCATTTATTGCTAAAATCTTCAGGATACTTTGTCATTTTTTTCAATTTTTTTCAGACATACATGTTAATGTTTCAGTGGAACATCTGTCATGTGTGTAACATACAAGTAAATGTTTCTGTGTTAAACATGTGTCTGTAACATACATGTTAATATTTATTTGTTTAACATGTCTATAACATATATGTTAGTGTTTCAGTGTAGACCATAGGTGTGAACAAGTGTCTGTAACATACATGTAATGTGTGTTTTGTTAAACTAATTAATTCTCAGTAATCAAAGATCTTTTAACTTTTATTGGCAGGAAAAAACATTGAAACTTTACTCAAACTTGTAATTTCGGTTCTGAACCAGGCTCCGTTAATAAAACTGCTCCTGTCACAGAGAGTCGGTCTCACCGGGAGAGGTCACACAGTCACCGGCTGACATTCGCCAAGAGACCCGCAGTTAGAGCCCGACAGACCGGAGACAGGGGGTGAGTGTGACCCGAGGAGGAGAGCCTGGTTCGGCTCGGAGAAGAGAGAGAGGCCACAAACTAAGATGGAGATTACTGTTAGCTGCGTTTAGCTAACTGCTGTTAGCGTCCCCCGTGCCGGAAGTCACAATGGGTACCCCTCCAAAATAAAACGTGTAAAACGCTAGAGAGAAATAAGGTACTATATAATATGTACAAAAGTATTCTACAAAGTATATTCAATTATATTTTGTTATGAATGGACAGTAATTAAGATAATTACTTTCATCTGAATATTCTCCGCACGCGTTTAACCTTGGATTTCTTTTAGACTTTTAATGTTTTGAAAAGCTACACCGGATGTTATTGATGTAAATGTTGTAACTGACAAGTTACCGCAAGCAGTCCCGCCGCCCCCGCACCGCCGCCCGCATCGAGCCCGCATCGAGTCCGCAGCAGCAGGCCGCGGAGACACTCCCCGGCCGGAGGCTCTGAGGGCCGGGCACAAAGTCAACGACTCACCGAGGCTGCTGTAGGCCGGCGGGATAGCGGATGTTTCCGGAGGCTCCTGCCGGAGATGAGCTGCGTTGAGGCGGGTGTTTCCGGAGGCTCCTGCCGGAGATGAGCTGCGTTGAGGCGGATAAAGGGACGAAGGAGCTGCCTCTTCTTCTTCTCTTCTGCTGGAGGAAACTACTTCCGCACTGCGAGGAAACACACGAAGAAGACACTCAGCGTCCGGTCAAAATATGGCTTTCAAAATAAAATCAATCCAAAACAACCTGTTTTATTCCTCATACTGTTTACTTGAGGGATTATTCTAAAATGATTATATTAATATATTTGGTTTGATTAAAAATGAAGTACATAAAAAGAAAACATCCTGAAAGGATAAAACATTTCCCTAACTTTTATATATTTAATTTTATATAACAAATAATTGGTCAATGTTAAAACATGAAAAATCAAGAGTACCTGGCTGCATCTACAAGCAAACTGAACTTGTTGGACAAAGAAATAACTAAATAAACAAATAATATCAATAAACAACATCACAACATTCTTCATTACAAGGACGATGCAGCAAAATCCACAGTTGCATCTCAGCTGCTCACTAATCTGACAAGAACCTTTTTGAATAATTCTTGTTTCCCTCCATAGAACAGAAAAATCCCCAATGACTCTGGAAAGTTTTCTCATCCTCCTTCATCTGAGAGCAGACACCATCTGTCATAATATTCTCCCAGACATTCAAGCCTCTATCACCAATAAACCCTTCGACTGGTTTTAAATCGTGTCTCTCTGGCTCAGTGCATCCAACTCAAGTATTTCGAATCCCAGCCATGTTCCAGTCACTTCTGGTGTTCCCTAGTGTTCTGTCCTGGGGCCCCTTGTGTTTATCATCTATTTACTTCCTGGTTCTCCTGCAACTTCCTCAAACTCAACAGTGATTAAACTGAGGTTTTTTTCCATGAATCCATCGCTCCTGTGCTTCAGCAGCTTCATTAAGATTCTGCTCGTCCATAATCTCATTGCTCTTTACCTTTCACAAATCCTGCGCATCTCAGGTCTTCTTCCATCTACCTCACTGTACCACCTGCCCGATTGTCCACCATGACCGCTCTGCTCCCCTTCTCTGGAACTCCCTCCCCTGAGACATCCATAACAATGACTCTACATTTTCGTCTTTTTAAACTGGTACATTCAGTCTGATGTTTACATTTGGTCAAACTACACAATGTTTTATTGATCTTTTGACACATTGTTTTTTGTTCTGTTTTTTAATCTGTGACCTTGATATATATAAAATCATTGTTGATTTTGCATAGATTAATTCTCATAAAACTAAATCAAATGAAATCAATGAGCTAACTGATCTCTTTTCATCTCCCTCATCTTCTCTGACATCATCATGACTGATTATCGATTATTGATCAAGTAACGGGAGGTAAACGCAGTCACGTCACGTGAGCCTTTGACCCTTCCTCTCGCGAGACGTGACGCCGTTTTTTGCGGGATCAGCTCTGCAGCATCAGACACCGGAGACAATCTGCATATTTCTATTTCTGCGGTAAGAGCGTGATTAGCGGCGCGCGTGCACGGTGCACACAGACAGAACCTCGCGGAGACGCGTGTGCACGCGGCTGTTTGCGTGTGATGTGAGCGAGGAGGTGCGTGCTGCTGAATGTGGACACTGAGGATGGAGGCTGCAGCCTGAAGCGCGCGACACAACATGCACGCGCTAGACGTGCTGTTGTTTGGTTGCACGAGCGTTTCCGGTGTTCCCCCACTGTGTGTGTAAGTGTGTGTGTTTGTGTGAACATACACACACACACACACGTGTGTGCGTGTGTGTGTTTGTGGCTGTCCAGGTGTTCTGGGTGATGATGTCATTACACCTGAGCTCAGGGATGGCCCTTAGCAGCCTGCAGCGATGACATCATCAGTCAATCAGATTGATTGACAGGAATATGACAGATTCAGATCCATGACTGTAAATAAAGATGGACGACGTGACGGCTCCTTTAAATTGATGATGTTTTATATTTAAATAATATATATTATCAATAAAATTGATGATAGTATCTAAATTATTTATTGAAAGTCGACAACTTGTTACCTTAAGTGCAGAAGTCGTGTATCACCCCACATATCAGCGTTTGTTAAACATGCAATGTGACACCAGTGGATGTTAGCATTTGTGAGTTATGACCAGACACTAACAGTTCTGCTGCTGTTACAGCTTCACCTGCTGCTGCTTCCTCCATGTTTTTATAACACAACAAATACTGTGCCTGCATCTTGGAGACTTGCTGACTGCTTGATGTTGGACAGAATCAACCAAATCATCCCGGTGCAGCCCCCACCCATAAGTTAATAATTAATAAGTAAGAATCCCCACATCAATGCACTAAGGCTAATCACTCACATATAGAACTGATCTTTATAAAAACCTGCTGAATTCTATTTATGTTCATGAATAAATGTTGCCTCATAATCTGCAGGAGTGTGTGTGTGTGTGTGTGTGTGTGTGTGTGTCTTTTTAATGTGTTTAAATATGTGTCTCATAAAACATCATCTTGATCAAATCAAATAAACACAATTCTAATTTACATTTCACATGGTGATGCTAACCTTTGGAAATTTCACTCTAGCTAATAGAGAAACCTGTAACCGTTTTATAATATGATGTCAAATCACCAGTATCACCCCCTGGTGTCTGGCTGTAGGATAGGCCATAAACCCTGCCTCCTCCATGTTAGCAGATGGGACATGGACCAAACAAAAAAATCAAAGTAGACGTTAAACAAATGTTTGTCAAAGATGGTTCTGTCATCTCAGGTCGTTCTTATCTCTCTGATGTTTGTTCGTGTTTCTGATCAGTTTGGTTTGAATCACTTATTTAATGATATAAAAACAGGCTGAGACGTCATGATTGACAGCTGATACTGACTCAGGATTGGTCGAGAGCGTGTATGGGCAGGACTTCAATTCCACGGCTCCACTTCACGATCACTGCTGCACAGACTCTGACTGTAAATGACGTCATCACCACAAGCAAAATTTGAGACGTGTCATTGTCTTATTTGGAGGCTTTGATATTTGTTTATAGACTCTGTTTTGTCTCAGTCTTGAGTCAGACATGTTGTTGTTTTGCAGAGTGGGTCATGGAGGTGTCGTCTCACAGCCTCTTCCTGCTGCAGCAACTCAACGTTCAGAGAGAGTTCGGCTTCCTGTGCGACTGCACCGTCGCTATCGGAAACGTCTACTTCAAAGCTCACCGAGCTGTGCTGGCCGCCTTCTCCAACTACTTCAAGATGATCTTCATCCACCAGTCCAGGTCAGTCCGATGTTTTTCTAAAAGTTAACCTGTAACTTCATAAACCGCTGAATCCTCATTGTGTCGTGTGTGTCCTCAGTGAGTGTATAAAGATCCAGCCCACAGACATCCAGCCCGACGTCTTCAGCTACCTGCTGCACATCATGTACACTGGCATGTGTCCCAAACAGCCAGTGGACCAGAGCCGGCTGCAAGATGGCATCAAGTTCCTTCACGCCTACCAGCTGTGTCGGAAACCAGATGAAGGTGCACTAGATGCCACAACTGATGTGGTCCGTATGTCCAACCTGTATGGAATTCAGATCTCGTCCCAGCTGGCCAACAAGGATGTGTCTGGAGTCCCCAAGACCACCACGGTGTCCCGAGGGGCCCCAGAGGATGGATGCTCTTCAGTCCGGGGGGCACGGTCCCACTCACAGCTGTCCCTCCCTGTTGGACTGGAGGGGGTGCCTTCAGACCGCCAGGCTTCGGCACTTCGCAACGTCTGCTCTGTAGCGTCTGGAGATGATTCAGACATTTCTTCTCGAATCAAGCAGGAACAAGTAGAGGAGGAGGAGGCGGAGGACAGGGAGGGAGAGGAGGGGGCAGAGCCAGGATCCCCGTCTCCAGCCCAGGGCAGCAGTCCCAGTCTCCTGTTTAAAGACCGACCCCTGGTCCTGCTGTGCCCCAGCTGTGGAGAGCGCTGCTTGTCCCCGGAAGGCCTCCGGGAGCATCTATTCAGCCACGCCCTTGACCCTGCCCGCCTGATGGAGGGGTTGTCGCACGGGAGACAGCTGAACACCAGTGTCGAAGAAGGGCCACGGGGGGGCCAAGAGCAGCTAGACGCTGGATGTCTGGAGGAGGCGCTGAGGCAGAGCCAGGCGCTGGCCAATCAGCTGGCTGCTGAGCTGAGGAGGAGTCGAGGGGGGGGAGGGGGGAGCAGCCCCACCCCCGCCGTCCTGCACTCCCGTAAACGTAAAATTGCCTGCGCTGTCTGCAGCCTGCGCTTCTCCCACAAAAGCCAGCTGCAAGAGCACATGTACACCCACACCGGCAAACCGTCCCGCTACCACCGCTACAACCGCCTCTGCAGCCAGCTCTTCCAGGCCTCCGCCCACTTTTGTGAGGGCGCCGCAGAGCCTGGGGGAGGGGGCGGGGTGCCAACTGCTGCCGCTGTCTCTGAGGAGGCAAACAGGGACACTCAGGACAACGGCAGCTCCTGCTACTCCCTGGACTCTGAGATCTCTCAGGAGAGTGTGGATGGCGTTCCCGTGGAGTAATGTCATCAGGTGATGTCATATTGTCATAGTGGCGTGAATGAGCACACAGAGAGTGAAAAGACAAACCTGGAGGTGATTCTGTGCCATTGCAGGTGTGTGTATGGATAACAAGTGAAAGTCAATCAAACAAACAATTAGCTGCTGCAGAGTGGGACAGAGGAGATGACAGCTCTGATTGGCTGCTGAAGTTTCAAGACCAATCAGAGGAGAGCGAATGTCTTTGATGTTTCCTCACGTTACATGTAGACGAGCCTTACACAGAAACAGCTGTTGTGCTTTTAATGTGAAAAGACATTCAGTTATAATTTGAAATTCAGATCCTGTATAGGATCATACATTTGATTTTTCCTGTTTCCTTTTCCTGATGAGATTTAAGTTAATCAAAAAAGGGGTGTTCCTTTAACGTTGATTTGTGTCGGGTAACCCTAACCCTTTGATTTCACAGTTGATATTGATTATTGATCGGTGAATGTCTGATTGCTCAGTAGTGACGTCGTCTTTGTGCTTCTCTGAAAAAAAAATCCCAGGTTGACGTGTTTTCAACAATTGTCTGGTTTTCATCGTAAATAGGTTTGTAAATAAACGTCTTTTTCCACCAATCAGTTTGACTGAGGACATTCACACTCAATAAAACACACACAACAAAAACAATCAAATATACACAGGAAAGCACAAAAACGAACATCAACAAAAAACAACAAACTTTTTCACCGAAGATAATTCTTATAATACTTAAATGTTAGGTTAAAAGTCAGTGTTCATCTCATTGATCACAAATCGGATCAATAACAGAAGCGTTAGTTCTGATGACTCATCATTTGGACTCAACATTATTGGAGTGAACGCTACTCCTGAAACACATAAGATCACACATCAGATTCTGACCTGCAGGTGTCAGCAGAGAGCAGAACAGAGGCATGCTGGAAAAAACTGGGAAACCTTTTTCAAAGTTTTGCCGTGAAACAAGAAGTTGTTGTAACTTCAGTGGACATTATTCAATATGCACCAAACTTCACGTTTGATAAAAGTCCTGGCCTGAACACATCTACATGCAAATATTCATTCATAGTCATAGCGCCCCCTACAGACAAGAAGAAATTACATATTTTATACTGCGATATACTCCTCAAAGTTTGATGTTTTACCTTGAAAAAGGAAGTTGACTATATCTCGTCCAAACTTCCCATAAGCAGATCCAGCTGTCATTTGGTCCAAAGACCCTTAAGAGTGTGAAGAAGACATCTTGTGAATGTTGTCCGTTTACGTTGAACGCTGAACAATGTTGATCTATTTTTTACAGTTGATCGAATTTTTGTGAGACTAAACATACATGAGAAGTCATGAAACTTGGCAAACATGTCAGAATGACATTACAATATGGGTTTTACATATGGTCATGGATAAATGGCTCGAAACTAAATTTCATCAAAGAAGCCCAAGCATAATGTTTCACAGATAAGTAGGAAAACCGGTATGTATCATGGCCAGACATACCCATACCCTAAATTGAACAGGAAGTTAGTAATGTGGATTGTAATGTAAAATTTCTACTTGGTTTTTGCTTTTGGCAGGAATTCTACTTGAATGAACTCCTACAGAATCATTTTAACTTCATATTGTTTGTGCAAACAATAGACAGATGTTTGTGGTATAATGTGGAATTTTGAAGTTTTGCTGTGAAATAGGAAGTTGTTCAGGTGTTGCCTAATCAGATGTCCTGATTAAGTCACATCTGTCCACCCACAAACAACTGCTGCTGAACGAGCCTGATGTTTCCATCAAGAGGAGGAGACCGACCCCAGAGATAAAAGACAGAAAATACTGGAGTTAGACACACTCAACAAACAAACAAATAAATAAGAGGCAGGTTCAAGGTTGCGTAAGTTTAGACACATCTGAAAGCATAGTGCCTGACAGTCAGAGCTCAGGTGATTTGAACACTCCATCAATGAAATGATCTGATTTAGTTGTTCTATTTGAATCTGACACATTTCTGTGACATGTTTTTAAATGACATCAGCGTCTCAGACTTGAAACAACAAACTGATCAAACTCATTTTAGTGTCGAATAAGCTGAATTTGTGTTGATGAACGGTGAAGAAATAAAATCAATTGATCAAACATACAGACTGTCAAGTTATATCAGGAACCAATCAAAGTGTCAGTGACGAACGTGACACAGTTCCACCATCAGGTACTGAGAAGTATTACACTGAGGAACAGATACCACTTTTTCAAAAGTAACTAACAATTGACTTTACATATAACTACATGAAGTAAAAAAGTTTTTTTGACTGGTGAAACGGTGTTTATTCAAATCTGTGGAGACAGAGGATGTCATCTTGTCCACACCTGTCCAAACTGTCCACCTGCAGGCAAACGGACAAATGTGAGCATTCTCCAGCAGGGGGCGACCCTCTGTCAACAACATTCAGTCACTAATAGATATAAAATGATGATTTAAAGTTTTAAGGAAAACTGTTCGTTAAGGTTGTGAAATAAAACAGGGTCTTGCTACCTCAGTGTTTCCTGTAAAGTTGGTTCAGTTCAGACGTGTTTGAGGAAACGACGTGCGCTCTGCACCGTGTTCTGCAACAAAACCATGGAAGCATCACCTCAGATCGGAATCCAGGTAAAAAATGGAATCGAAAAAAAATAAATGACATAAACAAACACAACATGCCTCCATGAGCATGGCCACCGTCATCGGCCCCACCCCTCCTGGGACAGGTGTGATAAATCCTGCTCTCTGATTGGCTGAGGCATAGTGGACGTCTCCGACGACACGTTTACCGCTCTCCTTTGTGTGATCTGTGACAGAGGTCAAAGGTCACACACAGTCATCACGAGGGTCAGAGGACATAACACATAATGATGGATCAGTTATTGATTAATCAGTGACTTAAACCTCAACTCTGATCGAACACAAACATTGCGAAACAAAGTGTGTAAGTGTGTAGTATCAGTGTGTAGTATCAGTGTGTAGTATCAGTGTGTAGTATCAGTGTGTAGTATCAGTCGTTTAAGTGTGTAGTATCAGTCGTTTAAGTGTGTAGTATCATTGTGTACCTGGTATGTGGTTAATTCCACAGTCAATGACCACAGCTCCTTCTTTCAGCCACTCTCCTCTGATCATCTCAGCTTTACCTGCTCCCACCACCAGGATGTCAGCCCTACTCACCTGTACACACAGGAAACACATCATCATCACACAGGAAACACATTGTGGTGTCTGAAATGCTATGTGTTGTCCTCCCTATAAAAGAAATGTATCTTTGGGTTTGAGGCCCACAGGTCCTGAGGAATTTCGAGAAAGCCTGAATATATGTTAAGGCATTAGGTCACAGTTTTAAGGGTTACACTAAATTTGAGTAAGTGCCTTCTCTCCCTGTTACCAGACAGATGAGAAGAGCTGGATGAAAGCCAGATGTGTTTTCTTTAGATTCATGAAAACAACCCTATATAAACGAGGAGTTGAAGTTGTCCCCTTAGAAGAGATTCACATTGGCCCCGATCATCACACAGGAAACACATCATCATCACACAGGAAACACATCATCATCACACAGGAAACACATCATCACCTGCTCAGGTAGGTTTGTTGTCTTTGAGTGACAGGTGGTCACGGTGGCATGATTCCACAACAACAGGTCATGCATCGGAGCACCAACAATTTTACTTCGACCAATCACCACCGCAGATGACCCTGCCACGGTAACGCCTGCACAGGAACAGCAAGTCACAGTCTTTATATGATGATGGTTACTGATGGTCTTTGTATATAGTCATCAATTGTCTTTATATACAGTGTACGACCTGTCTGTCTGATCAGCTCCATGCAGCCTCTCGGTGTACACGGGAGGAAACAGTCATTGAGTTCACCTCGAGACAACCTCCCTGCATTTATACAGGTCAGACTGCACACACACACACACACACACACACACACACACAAACACACACCCACACACACACACACACACCGAGTCAGTGTTAAAAGTCAGTTTGCAGATGATATCACTTCCTGTGCGGACTCACCCGTCCACGTCTTTCTCTGGAGACACGGCATTGACGATGAGTTCAGTGTCGATGATGTTCACAGAATCCAGAGGAAGCTGCACGATCAAACCGTGAACCAAACGGTTCTCGTTCACCGACATGATGCTCTGCAGGACCTGATACAGGAAGCAGGAAGCAGGAAATAGGAAGCAGGAAGCAGTAATCAGGAAACCCGAAACAGGATCAGGAAATAATTCTTTATTAATTAAATTCAATACCTGTTCAGCCGAAAGATACATTTAACATATGTTCATACAAGTGTGTGTGTGTGTAGAATTTATCAATTTCAATGAGTCCATGAAAATAGACTTCTTTCAAAGATAGATAGAAGTGTGTTTTTTTTTTTTGTGCAAAAAAATACTCGAACCCTTGACAATTTTCTGTCCATTATAAAACCAAATTTAATATTTTTGTCAGTCAACACTGTTATAGCCAAATTATTATTCAACAGCCTTCCAAAATAGATTGGATGTATTACAAGAGAGATGTTTCTATTTCTATTTTACAGAATACACAATAATTAGAAACAATCTTGAACCTGAGCTGTATCATTCACTGTTTTAAAGTGCATTTGTTTAGTTTTTGGAAGAACACGGAAAGATATCTACGTCTAATGCTCTTAGACATCACAGAAGTGTATTCCTGCCATAGGTACCTTCTCTTTAGAGACAAGAAAGAAGAGACAGACTTAGACAGTTGTTGACGAGGACTCCCTTAATCAGACCATCACTTTTAGAACAGCAGAATATTCTCTGTTAGAGACCCTTAGATTGTATATACCATTAAATTCACTATAGTGAAGAATGTTGCCTTTGTCATCTATTAATTGTCATTCTTTAACGTAAAGTGATTCCTCTTTATCAGAATGCATCGGTGTACTGTGGGGAGAGAAATTAAATGTAAACGTTAGCTAGAAGCCGAAACCTCCAGTGAAGCAGACGTCACATGTTTGATTGGTCAGAAAGTATGCCAAAGACCTCTTAGTACTATTAGTACTATTGACCACAGCTTTTCTTTTTAGTTTTCTTTTCTTTTCAAGTCAAATCTGGTTTATTGAGGTTTTTTGGGGGATATAACAGAGGTACAGTGTTTTTAGTTTAAGTGTGGGTGTGCAATGACAGCTGCTGACACCAATCCCAGTAAAGCATCGATAAACCCCAAAAAACAAAGGATGTATGTAAATAGTGTTGGTATATACAATCACAATAAAATAATGCCTGCCAGCCACACAAAGGCTGGTTCTGTTGGTTCAACCCCTAACACATAATAATCAAGGATTTACCAACATTTAAATAAACATTTACAAAGACTAGAATGTATCTAAAAAAAAAAAGTTAGGGTTAGTAGTTAGACAAAAATGATCTTTCTTCAAAACAGGGATTTTGCATTGCTCAGATAATAGTTTTTATTTTGTTTTATTGTGACACTTTGTTGTTATATTTCCATTCAAATGATCAAAAAAACCAAATGTTTGATTGGTCAGACGTGTTTCTGGTAAAAACACGAAGTAATAGAGGATGTTGTGCGTTGGTCACTGACCTCACATTGCGTTGCTGTGTTTGGAAGCCTCACATGTTTCGCATCAATTCCAATCTGCAGAGACGACAAAGTGAATATGTTAAAGCTGCAAAAATCAATATGCATATATTTTTTTTGGGGGGGGGGGGGGGGGTTCTCTCACCACTGCCTCTTGTGGCTGGAGAGGGAAAACCACATTTATGACTGAAGACACGTTGGGTTTAACATGTGATTCATCTTGTGGGGTACATGAATCATATGTTCACAAAGTCGGTCCGTCACTTAACACTGTCTCTACTTTGCTCATTGGTTCCCACTGATGATGTCATTCTATAAGCACGTTGCATGGATGTAGTTTCATTTTTCATTTCCTCAAACTGCTGCATGTTTTTAAATAAAAATAAAAAGGAGTTTAGGGACCCAGCAGAGGGGGTGGAGTCTCAGCACCTCACCTGAGCCGCAGCCTTCAGTTTGGTGCTGATGTACAAGTTAGAGTCGTCTCTGTCTCCCACCTGCAACACAATGTAACACATATTACTGCTTCCTGTCGTCCACGCCATTTCATAGCAGTGTCCTTAAAAACAAGATGGAGGATTGACAGAAAACCTCCCGTGTGACCTGAACACCTGGATTGTCTGGGAACGTTCCAGTTCAGGAGGAACAGATAAATTCAAGTTCCACGTTGAATTGGGCAGAGTTCAACTGTAACACTCACATTTTCCTGTCAGACCGGATGTGAACAGATCAGATGTTCACGTTAACATTCGTTTGCGAGACCGTTTGTTATCAGTCAACTGAAAACAGCAGCGTCACGGTTCACCTGACAAGTCTGCCCCCTGAAGGCTGTGTGTGTAAACATCACTATACAACTAATATATAACAGTCACATGTAAAAATTATAACTTTTATGTAAAGTAACTTGAGATCATGTATATTGAATTTAATTGAATTATAACAATTCAAATAATATGGGGGGGGGGGGCTCCACGTTCTGAGTAAAGGTTAAAAATTAAATTTACCTGAAGAACCAACAAACCGGGTTTGAACCCAGAGAAGTCACTCGTCATCTTCTGCACCTCGTTCTTCAGCCTCTGTCTCACCAACCTACACAAAGGTCAAGGGTCAACTCTCTAACACCTGACAAAATGGAACAAAGTGGGATGTGGACTCACTTGGATGTCTTGTTGCCAGAAATGATGGTTGCTATGGAGCGGCTTCTTCCTAAGCAACCAGGGGCTGCAAGACGCATTAAGTGGGTGCCTAATGACAACATGACTGACAGGGGGGGGCTCATTAGAAATGTACCATCAGCCCCAGCCCCCCCACAGACAATAGACCCCACCCCAACACATGTCACACACGTCAACAATGCAACACGTCAACAGGGGTCTAAGAAGTGAGTTCAACACATCCAGGATTTCTTTCATTTATCCAGCTGAACTTAACCTAACAATCACAGTCAGGCTCAGTGGTCACATGATGCCGGTTATCAACTAGTTAAGTTAACTCAGGTTTTCCTTATCAAGATATGAGTGTGTGCACATTAAAGGGGAGGAGTTTACTGCATATGACCAATCACAAACAAGTTTGACTGACAGCAGAGCCTCATATTTCACAATGAGGATCCAACTGTTACTACTACAGCATTAAAAGTGAAATATGTGTGGTTCTCCTCCGCTCACACTCCCAGTACATCAGTATCAGTAAGTGAAGTACATGTAGACAGTCTGTGGTACTGAGAGTACTTTGCTCCTTCGGGTCAGGTTGGTTCTGTTGAAGCTCCAGCAGCTGACAAAGGTTCATCCTCTGAGGAGAATCTAGATCTTTCAGAAACTCCTCAGAGGATCTCAGAGGCTCTGGTGGGTCTCTGAAGACCCTGGTCCTCCTCAGAGACTGGAACGATCCACAGCAGCTCCACGATAACAACATGATGTCATGGTTCAAAGGAGGGGAGTGGTCAGTGGGCGGAGCTTTTATACTTTTTGATCTCTTATCTCCAACTTAACCTGGAGCCGGTCAGCTGGTAAACATGTTACCATGGTGATTTACCCGGTAACAAGGGAACGAGCTTCGTAGGACTGAAAACTCTGAATTAAACCTGAAGTTAAGTGATAACCACACATCCTGCTTCATAGTTCAGAGGTCAGGTAGACATGGTCAGAGTCTGACAGAGTTTATCATGAAACAGAAACTGATCAGAGTCACACATCTCACTGCTCCTCTGTTTCTATAAAAGAAAAAATTAATACATTTAATCAAACTTTTATTTTATATCTGAGATATTTGTTTTATGTTTCTGTGATTATTGATCGGAAGTCAATACATGTGGATAAAATCCTACCCCCCCCCCACTTACAACTCACACTCAAACTCAGGCATGTGCATGTGAATACACGTCCACACCATACATACTTTCTTTTATCTTGATATGAATATTATTGTTTGATTATTGATCGATCAACTCTCACACGTCATCACATTTTCTACATGTTTATAATGAATAGTTTTAATTAATATTGAAGATTTAAAATACATTGATCACTGATGAATAGATATTTACATAGAGTTCAGTCAGACATGTTAATGATTAAAAACTAAAGTTTATGTTCTTACTGGAACACACACACATACAAACAATACACACACACAGACACACATATTCAACATTCAGAGTAAAAACCAGAGAAACAGAAACACAGTCTTACCCGAGAGATGAAGAGCAACTGGGTAACTGCTCACACACACACACACACACACACACACACACACACACACACACACACACACACACACACACACACACACACACACACACAAACACACACACACACAAACACACACACACAAACTTGCACCTGTGTGTTTATGTGTGAGGGGGGATCAAAGGTCAAACTTCCCTCAGCCAATCAGATTGCAGAGTTTTGGGGAGTGATGTTTACACAAACTTTTTTTCTCTGACCAGCTGTCATGAGAGATAGTACAGATGCATCATGGGAAATAATTCAATTCAATGTAGCCTACTTAGACAGGCTACATTGAATTTGTATTATTATTTTTCACATCCATACTGTTTGAATTAATTATTTTTTTAAATGTAGCTTAGTAATTGTATATTTACACAAAAGTAACATTAAAAATGATATAAAGTGCGCTTTGCTGTCTGTTTTTGTAATGATGGACTTTTGATGAACTAGAAATATTAAAGTTTTTTTTATAGAAGCCACTTGTATGATAATAACAAGATATAGAACATGTTTTATAGGTCATGGATGTTGTGATCTACAGGAAGACGATAGGTGCTCAGTTGGGTGGTTCAGCCCTTCATCTTTACTGATTCGATTTTAGTCGTTGTGCAAACATCTGGCGGAACGTCCCATTTTACGCCGTTCTTTTATAAGAGCTGCATAAATGTGGCGTAAACTTTGCTGGGACGCCACTTTTTACGTGTTTCTTTTTTATGTGACCTAATTGACATGTCAAATATTTTGTCCACAATGGCTTGATATACTACCACCTGCTGCGATACGACTCGCTCCGTAAACAGTGGGAGAAGTGTCCATTCAAAGAGAGCCACCAACATATTAGCACACCGCAGCTTTGTGTACAACTGGGACTGGGACTGTGCAGCAGTAAACGTGCTCAAGTGCAGCACAGGGTCAAGGTGAGGCACGGTGCACGAGGAGCAGATCTACTGCTTCAACTGGAAACTTTTGTCTTACATCTGACCTCTGACAATCCGACTGACCTGGGACAAACATCTGACCTGGGACAAACTATCTGACGCGGATTTATAAAGAGGTCAGATAAATTACTAAACATTGTTAATAAAATAGGATTATTTAGGAGTGACTTCCTGTCCCAGAACATCTGGGGAAGTCAACGGTTGCTGGTTTGAATCCAAGCTGTATGAAATCATCCTTGCCAAATGTGACATCTTCACTTTTGTAACATGCAAAAATAAAGTTTTAAAACACATCAGGGCTGCCCCATTTATTTTCATTTTAACCATAAAAAAATGTAATGATAATGTGACCATTTAATTTCATCTGATTTAAAACCTTGTGATCATATGAAATGTGAAAGTTACGTAATAAAACTCTTAACTGTTAGCTTCATCAAAATAAGTCTTCAGAACAAAAAACAAAAAATAGAAGAGTTTGGGTTTAACTTCACAGAAAACGACCCTTTAATGACTGAAAGAAAAGAAAACTTGTAACAATTTTATTTTTATTTTATTCGTTAAACCATCATTATTACAGACAAAAATAAAGTAAAACATTATTTTGTTCATTAAAATGAAGATGGGGATTTGAGTTTTGACCTGCGGCCTTGGACTAAAACTACTGCTCATGTCAGGTCCAAAACAATCGTTATCACATTGTGAGAGATGAGCCGTTGTCACTGGATCCATCCACCGATCGGCGAGTGGACACGAAGACCTCAGACGTGACCCTGGAGAAGCGGCGTGGGGCGATGTACCTCTTCCCCAGACACCACAGGTCCTGGATGATCCTTCTGAAGTGGTTCCTGAACTTCACTCCGACGAAGGCATACAGCACCGGGTTCAGGCAGCAGTGCAGGTAGGCGATGGTCTGCGTTACTGTCTTGGCAACCTGCAGGGCATCGGATGCTTCACACATCTGATGCTGGAACATGATGACAGTGTCGTAAAACAATACAATATTGTAGGGTAGGTGACAGGCGACAAACACCACAACCACAGCCATTACCACCCGGACTGCCTTGTGCCGCTGGAAATTTCTGACACTTAGCAGCTTGACGATAATGGCGGTGTAGCAGACGGTCATGATTAGCAGTGGCAGGAAGAAGCCCACGGCCAGCTGGGTGCTGGGAACAGCCACTTTGGTTGTCCAGGCCGTGCTGTTATTAGTGAACCTGAACTCACAGACAAACTGTGGAGTGGTTAGATTCTTCTCGTGTCCGTCATACATGTAGACGTCTTGGGTGTGCAACGGCTCGTACCAGTTGTAAAAGTAGAATGTTGGGACAGACAGTAGAAAAGCAAAGGTCCAGACGATGGCACAGATGAGGCGGCTGCGGGGCAGCGAGCGCAGTCTGAAGCTGCGCCGGGCCTGGACGATAGCGATGTAGCGGTCAGTGCTGATACAGGCGAGCAGCAACATGCCACTGTAGAGGTTCACACTGTAGGAGCCGTGCAGCAGCTTGCAGGCCACCGGCCCCATCGACCATGACGACAGCTTGTTGTAGACGATGATAGGCAGCGACACCACAAACAGCAGGTCAGCGATGGCGACGTTGAGCAGATAAACGTCCGTCATGGACTTAGTCCTCTTGTAGAAGGCATAGGTAACAATCACCAGACTGTTCCCCACAAAGCCCAGGATGCAGATGATGGAGTGAACATACTGACCAACCAACAGCTCCACACTGTGGTTGTTCTGGTAAGTACAAGGTTCCACCACTTCGTACTCATAATCTGATTGGTTGAACCAAAAGTTGTCCATGTTGTTGTTCTCTGGCTGTGAACAAAGAGAAGAGAGAAACCGTCAAACTCTGAGTCAAAATACCCACCGAGACCCCCTAACAGTAAAATTCGTTGGGGGGGTCTTTGGAAAAAATCTTCTTAACTTCATTGCTGTATAAGCAGTTACGCCCTATTCATCCGTCAACACATAAAAATGAATTCAGCAGGTTTTTATAAAAAAAAAAAAAAAAGTGATTAGAAAACATCAGAGGAGCCGGCTGGATACTATACAAGCCAAAATAATTCAAATATAATAATCACCATTAAATAATTAGTTAATCTATTTATTTATCTATCTATACATTTTATTTATTTATTCATCAAAAGAATGTTCGAGAGGGCAGATTATGACTTGGAGGGGGGCATAACATAAGCACAACACTGAAGCACTAGGTTTGGGGGGACCCTCCGATTGTTATTGGGTATTTCGCACAATAGTTCAATAAATGAGTTTTGTTATGTTACTAAAATCCTCTGATGACGCTATTTATGGAAGAAAAGAGAAAAACCTCAAATCAGCAGAAAATCTGACAAACGTCAGATCCAACATCTGGAAAAATGTGTAAATGTTCACTGCTGCGATGACACAAATCTGTTGCCCTGTGATTCGTCACAAGAATTACCCTGAAAGTTTCTGTCAAACTCAGTCGATGGAACCTTCAAAAAACTGACACTCCTTACTCTGATCTACCCATGATGCCCTGGGGCAGGAACACAAGCTTCACTTGTTCACTGATGAATCAGACAATAAAATTCATACCTTCACAAGTGTGATGTCAAAATCAGAAATTTAAATGTGGTGAAAGTGAACAAATGGAACATGTGTCACTTTGTCGGTTTTGAGCGTGTTCTGCCGGTAAACATGTTCCAATTGTGGTTGACGTCTGAGTTTGAACAATGGGAGGAAGCTTAGAAACAGAAACAATGAATGACCCAGTTAATCTGTAAAATGTGGTTTCTTCTTCTCTAAAGATTAAAGTACAGACGGTGGGCGGAACTGTTCAGAGGCTAACTTCACTTGTTAAATCAATGGAACAAGAAGAAGAAAAAGATTTGCTTTTGACTTTTAAGTTCAATTCAATTAAGTTTTATTTGTATATTTGCCAAATCATAATATAAATTATCTCAAGGCACTTTACATAGAAGATAAAAATTATAGAGAGCCAACAGTTCTCACAATGAGCAGCTCTGACCACTGAGAAAAACACGGTTCCTCAAATGTTCCTTTTACTTCTTTAATAAACTGTTTAGCAATTTATCCAATTTAAATCATTTTATATTTATTCATTATGTCTCATTTTAAATGGTTTTATGATTGAGCCTCTAAATCTTCTAGATATTTTAATTCATCATTTTCAGTATGAAGGCATGTTATGTATTTTATCTGTCATTTTATTACGTCTGAAGATACTCTAGTTCACTATTGTCTTCAATTGTATTGGATTCTTCTCTAACGCTGTTTACCCGAGACTCCAGAAGTGTTTTGTGGAATCAAACACTTCACCCACCCCTCCATCAACATAGGGGAGAGTAGATAATGAGTGAATTATCATTTTTGGGTGAACTATCCCTTTAAAGAAAATAAATAAAATATAAAAAATAAAATAAAATCAGGACTCACAATTTTCAAGTTTGTAGTTCTGCTGTCACTCGTTCAGGTCACGACTATGATGATGAAGATAGAGGAAGCTGCACCGGCAAACACACATAAAACTGCTGACTGAAAGGGAAGTGTGTGTTGTTGTCTCGAAAGGAAATGAACAAGCCAATCATGTTCAAGTGTGTGTATCAAGGTTTAAATCATTTATTGTCACATATGACAGAGTGAAGGATCTGTGTGTTGAGGTTGTCCAGGGTGGAGTCAGGGCTAGTGAGTATTTGACTTATTTAACAGGTCAATTGCTGGCGGATAGAAGCTGCTCCTCCGTCTGTACCTTCTGCCAGAGGTGTGAACAATGCAGCTGGTCAAGATGCTCTCAATGATGCAGCTGTAGAACTTGCAGAGGATCTGTGGTGACATGCCAAATTTCCTCAGCCTCCTCTGGAAGTACAGCCGCTGTTGTGCTTTCTCGACCAACTGGGTGGTGTGTCCAGGTGAGGTCATGACTGCTGTAGACACCCAGGAATTTGTCAGTAATACGTCCAATGACGGTGTTGTCGTCAGCAGATTACAGGATGGTGTTATCCTTGTGAGGGGTGACGCAGTCATATGTGAACAGTGTGTAGAGCATGGGGCTGAGAACACATCCTTGTGGGGTACCAGGGTTCATCACAAGGCTGTGTGATGTAATATTTCCAATTGTGACAGACTGCGGCCTACCAGTGAGGGTGGCTTAAAGAGTCTATGACCAGGTTGGGAGGGGTCGGCCACAATCTTACCTGCACGCCTCAGAGTCCTGGAGACTCACAGGTCCTGGAGAGAGGGCAGGTGGCAGCCGATCACCCCCAGTGGAGCGAATGATGCGCTGCAGTCTGGCCCGGTCCTTGGCTGTAGCAGCTGTGAACCATATGGTGATAGAGGAGGTGAGGATGGACTCAATGATGCGTTGTAGAAGTTCACCATCATCGACTTTGGCAGGTTGAACTTCTTCAGCTGCAGCAGGAAGTGCCCCTTCAACTGGATGTGGTGAGGGAGTCGATGTTCAGATCCCACTTCAGGTCCTGGGTGATGAAGGCGCCCAGGAAGCTGAATTACTCCACTGGAGAGTCACACAGGGCGATGGAGGGATCTGGCTCTTCCTGAAGTCCACAGTCATCTCCACTGTTTCCAGAGCGTTGAGCTCCAAGTTGTTGTCACTGCACCAGGTCACCAGGTGGTCGATCTCCGACCTGTGAGCAGACTCATCCCCACCAGAGATGGGGTTGAGGGTTTTCCTCAATCTGTATTTTGCTGTTTTGTACATTATCTCAATCCCTGATCAAAATGCAAGACATCGAGCATACAGCATGTGATGTACCTGACTGTATATATATTGTGGCATCACAAGGGGGCGGGTTATAGAGGGGCGTTATGTGCCTCACCCTGAGAGTGGCTACATCCCCACAAGATGGATGCCGAGAGAACTGCATCTCCCAGAAGGCACGGCTGGGGGAGGTGCCAAGGCCTCAGCCCTCATTAAAGCGGGAGCTCAGGTGTGGGAGCGAGAGAGGAGAACAAAGGAATGGAGACCAGCAACAAGCAGGAAGCAGGAGACGTGGAGGAAGATACTTTGGAGAGGATCCCCCTGACAAGCAAGTGGATGGAGGATAACAAATGACCGTTTGATGAACTTTATGTTTTGCTGCCGGAGAGACTTTTGGTTACTTAATAAACCGGACTTTGTTTGAAACCCTTTTTTGACTTCTCTATGCTTCTGTGACGCACCGCCCTACACCCTGCTTAGTGGTTACACCTCGGGTGATACCACATGTGGTGGAGAATGCGGGCAGTGGGCGTAGGGGTGAATGAGCAGAAGTAGTGGAATTGACACTTTAGTTGAACTTTTTTCAGAACTTCGCACAGCTGATCCCGAAAACAACATGGAGCAATTGTTGGAGCTGCTGGCGGAGGGCCAGAGAGCCCAACACAAAATGAGCATGGCTTTGTTGGAACAGCAAGTAATGGCGAATCAACTTAAGGAGCAGGAGCTACAAACCAAGTCATCACCCCGGGCCAGTGATTTCCTTTCTAAGCTGGGAGTCACGGATGATGTCGAGGCTTACCTCCATGCTTTCGAGGCCACTGCCACTCGAGAGGGGTGGAAGAAGACGCAATGGGTAGGGATTGTGGCCCCTTTTCTGTCAGGTGAGGCGCTGAAAGCTTTTTGTGATGTAGAAGTGACGGTTGGGCAGGATTATGATAAATTAAGGGAGGAGATCCTGAGCCGCCAGGGCCTTACCAAGTTTAGCTTAGCGCAACGGTACCATGAGTGGACATTTCAAACAGGGGCGACCCCAAGGTCACAGTTACAGGAGTTAACCAGAGTAACAAACAGGTGGCTGGATCCGGGGAAAAACAGTCCAGCAGCCATTGTAGAGATCCTTCTCATCGACCGATATCTAAGAGCTCTGCCGTTTGATGCTAAAAAGGTTATCAGCCAGCAGAAGATAACAACAACCATGCAGTTAGTAGAAGCCGTAGAACAGTATCAGGCATCCATGGATATGCTTCGTCTCACCCGGAAAGAACCAACAGCTCTGGCTCCTGTTCGGTGTCGTGGAATTCGACCTGGAGTTACTCCACAGGGGAGCACTCCTGCTAGCCCACAGGGAAGAGTGCCTAACCCGCTTCAACAGCAACGTGGATCCTCAACCCCAGACCCTCGTCAGTGCTTCCGCTGTGGTCAAATAGGACACATCTCGTGGCAGTGTGACAAGCCGGACGAGCCAATGCCTACAGCTGCATCCTCCAGCAGTTTACACGCCAACTTTGCTGCTCTCCTGGGGGAAAGTGCAGACTGCAGACCGACCTGCCCTGTAACTGTGAATCAACGGGATGTGGAAGCCTTGCTCGATTCGGGAAGTGCCCGAACACTAGTCAAGGAATCCGTGCTGGAAGCCTCATCTCTTGCCCAAAGTGAACACGTCCCAGTCGTGTGTGTACATGGGGACACTCGTGAATATCCAACTGCCAGGGTGAGGCTGACAACTACCAAAGGCACATTTAAGGTTATAGTGGGAGTAATTAAGAACCTCCCTTTCCCCGTCCTGATTGGGCGAGATTGCCCAGCCTTCTCCATGCTGTGGAAAGAGGCAGAAAAGAGGCGTGAGTTAGAACCACGAAAACGTAAGGTTCCAGAAAAAAAAGCTAACCAGTCAGGGGGCAATCCTTCCAAGCCATGCGATTCCTCATCTGTTGTAGCTCAAGTTTTTGCAGCAGACTCCAGTGGTGGGGAGTCAGAACCAGAAGAGCCAGCCGACTCAGAGCTGCAACCCGGGCCAAGTGACGATGAGGCCTCGGACGTGGAACCGAAACCCCCTCTGAAAGGTCAGTTTGGTACGGCACAAATACAGGACCTTACCCTAAATAATGCTCTTCAAAATGTCCAGGTTGTAGAGGGAACCCTGGTGGGACCTAGGCTAACTCTTTCGTTCCCTCACTTCGCAGTCAAGAATGGTCTCTTGTATCAGGTTATTAAGTATCAGGATAAAGAGGTGGAACAACTTCTTGTGCCAAAACCTCACCGTCCCATGGTTATGCAGTTAGCTCATACGCACATACTAGGGGCTCACTTGGGGGTGGAGAAAACAAAAGAGAGAATTTTAGAGGTTCTTTTGGCCAGGTATTCACAGGGAGGTAGAGAATTACTGTTGCAGTTGCCCCGAGTGCCAGGTCACGGCTCCAAAACCAAGATATAGGAGTCCTCTGATTCCCTTACCCATTATAGAGACTCCGTTTGAAAAGGTGGGGCTAGATATTGTAGGGCCACTCCCCAAGAGTGCTCGAGGCCACCAGTACATCCTTGTCCTGATGGACTAGGCAACCAGGTATCCAGAAGCTATCCCCCTTAGAAAAGCTAATGCTAAGCAAATAGCACAGGAGCTATTCCTCTTCAGCACTAGGGTAGGGTTACCAAAAGTAATACTGACTGACCAAGGGACTCCCTTTATGTCCCGTGTCATGAGACAGTGGTGTGCCCTGCTGCGAGTGAAACAGGTCCGAACCTCTGTGTACCATCCCCAGACGGATGGATTAGTGAAGAGGTTCAACAAAACTCATAAAACCATGCTAAGGAAGGCAGTCGGCCAAGATGGAAGAAATTGGGATCAGCTCATCCCCTACCTCCTGTTTGCAGTTAGGGAAGTCCCACAGTCCTCCACTGGGTTTTCGCCCTTTGACCTGCTGTATTCACACAAACCCCGGGGACTGCTAGACATCGCCAAAGAGACCTGGGAGGAACAACCATGTCCCCATAGGACCATGATTGAACACGTGACGGCAATGCACACCCGAATGGCCGCCATATTTCCTATTGTGAAGGAGCACATGGAAAAAGCCCAGAGAGATCAGAGAGCGGTGTATGACAGAACGGCCCAACCCAGGGAGTTCCAACCAGGGGACCGGGTCTTAGTTCTGGTTCCCACCGTAGAATGTAAATTCTTGGCTACCTGGCAGGGACCATACGAAGTCATTGAGAAGTTGGGGGAAGTTAATTATAAAGTACGACAACCCGGAAAGCGTAAAGGTGAGCAGATCTTTATGAACTTTATGTTTTGCTGCCGGAGAGACTTTTGGTTACTTAATAAACCGGACTTTGTTTGAAACCCTTTTTTGACTTCTCTATGCTTCTGTGACGCACCGCCCTACACCCTGCTTAACGGTTACACCTCGGGTGATACCACAATATATAAATATATTTATATATATTTGAATCATTTTTTAAATAAATCTGCACAAAACAATCCATCCATACAAATCAATTTATTTGTCCAGTCAAACTGTACACACTTAAATGTTGACGACACAAACAGGTGCATGGTGGAAGAGTGATGCAGGATGGGAGTGTCAGGTCACCTCCTCCATGTAATCAACAGAGTGACTGAGCTGAGACACACTCAGGTCTTGAGTCTCATCGAGCTGCAGAAGAAACAAGTTAAAGAATGTTACCATCTGAAAATGACATCATCACAACAGCTCTGAAAACATCATCACGCTCGCTCTAAGATCACAAACACTGATGACATCATCACCTTCTCGCTGCTGTCGGGTCCCTCAATGGAAACTTCCTCAATCTCCTCGCCAATGCTCAGCTCGCTCCTGGAGAGATCTGAGCGATGACTGAAATAAAAAAAAATTTAAATTAATAAAAATGAAAGATCTTAAATGTCATTAAATAAAATAAGTTTCAGTCTCACCTGTTGAAGTCATCGTCATATTCAACGTCTTCATCTGTAAAAACATTTAAATTTAATCCAGGTTCTAACACACCTCAGAAATATGATGGTACAGCTGCTCTGGTTGACATCATCCTCACCTCCAGTGAAACTGTCACGAGTTACCTTTGATCTGGATTTGTCCTTTGATTCCTTTTTAAAACAAAATTCTAGGACCACCTTCTTTCATTTACGTAAAACAATTCAAGAACCAGGAAAAGACACCAAATTTCTCCTGTATTAGCGTCACTACACTGGCCCCGTTACATTGAGAATAGAATTTTAAATTCTCAGTCAGAGTCAGGAGGAAATCATCTGGTGGATTTATTCCCTGTCGAGCTTCCCTGGAGCTGATGGCCGGGTTATGCCCGACTGGACCATCGTGATGCCCTGAACATATTGTATATTTGAACCAGGGTTATTATAAGTAACGAAAACTAAGACTAAAACTAAAATTTTAATTTATTACTATTCTGGTAGCAGGAACAAAAACAATTTCACCAAGCATTGTACTGTGTATGATTGTGTATGTGACAAATAAAACAATCTTGAATCTAAAACTAGCAATGAAAAAATAATTTAGTTAACTGAAATAAAAATAAAAAAGACAATTAAAAAAAAAACGAAAACTAAATAAAAACTACAATGAACAATGCAAAACTAACTAAAACTAAACTGAATTGCAGATAAATTCAGCTTCGTTTCGTTTTCTCCCTCGATTACTTCCTGTCCTGCAGGTGATGGTTAAAGAATGAAATTAAAGGACTTGATAAACCATATTTGGTGTCACACATTGTTTCATCCTTTTTCAGCTTCTACAAGTCGAAGCTTTCTCTTAATACCTGGAAAAACTAAAACTAAATAAAAACTAAACTGAAACTAGTCGATTCCTCAAAATAAAAACTAAACTAAAACTACAAAATCACTTGTTGAACTAACCAAAACTAAACTGAAATAAAAAAGAAAACTGAAAAACTAAATAAAAATAAAAAACGAATGAAAATTTCAAAACTATAATAACCTTGATATGAACGCTGTTGTTATTAAAGCAACACGGACGCTTCTCTCTCTCTTTAATTCTTGAGTTGTTGGTTTCTGAAGATCTGCAGTAAAACTCGGAACAGATTATTTTTATTGTATCGGTTTTTCATTGTTTGAACTGGATTAACTGAGATGGGTTTGTGGAGAGACTGAAACTGACTTTATAAATATATGGTTTGAACTCTGGATGCTGATGATTGAAAATAAAAATGTGGTTGTCTTGTGAGACAATGTCTGACTCAGCGTCTTACCGAAATGAAAATTTCCAGTTTTATCATTCGAGACCTTCGAGTCTCTGAATCCTTTTGATTTTCCTGCAAGAAGAATAAAAACATCAGCATCAGAAAAACATCGACCTCATGACATTTCCTCTCACATCATCATTAAATGTCATTCCTGCTCAAACAGAACGACAATAATGACCCCATGATCATTCTTTTGGCACCATCCTAAGGACAAATGGAGTATGTTTAGTTCCAAGACCCTTCAGAGACAGATCTGGATGTGGTCTGGTGTCATGACCTCGGCAGCCTCTAGGGAGTGCTGCAGATCTTTAGAATCAAACTGACCATTCCTGCTGTTACTCTGCTCCGCACTGTTTCCTCCCCCTCCTACTGGTCTTGTTGCATCGGAGGGGGCCCCTGCAGGACTCTCTCTGGCCCCAGATGCTTGAACCTTCCTGCAACACAGACAGTACACAGTCTCAATTCAATTTGTATAGTGTCAAACCATAATATACATTATCTCAAGGCACTTCACAAAGAAGGTTGAGACCTTAAAAATGAACGGCTTTATATGTGAGGAGCAGGATCTTGAATTCTATTCTGAATTTTACAGCGAGCCAATGCAGAGAAGCTAAGACATGAGTAATATGATCTCTCCTTCTAGTTCCTGTCAGCACTGGTGCTTTTGACCTTTGACCTATGTCATGTGATGTTAGTGTTTGATACTCACTCTCTCTGACTGTTCATCTTCTCTGTCGTATCAAACTGAGAACGACGACTTCACAGGAAACAAAGAAAAACACAAGAGGACAGATCTTCATCACCATGAAGCACGAAATACATACTGAAGGACACGTCCAAACATTTTCTACCTCTGAACTAAATATATGAACTTCTTTCTTTGCTCCATTAC
Organism: Paralichthys olivaceus; assembly: GCF_024713975.1. Taxonomy (NCBI): domain Eukaryota; kingdom Metazoa; phylum Chordata; class Actinopteri; order Pleuronectiformes; family Paralichthyidae; genus Paralichthys; species Paralichthys olivaceus. The sequence goes on from NC_091111.1 coordinate 20,563,572, forward strand.
TTTCTGACTTTCACTACACAAAATGGAACATAATGATGTCATCATGAGCATTTAATGTGATGTCATCAAGATTCATTCAATGTGATGTCATCAGGATTCAACGTCAGTGTCAAAGCGAATGCAAAAAGACTGAATGCTCTATTATCAAGGTTATAGTTTTGAAATTTTCATTTGTTTTATTTAGTTTTTCAGTTTGCTTTTTTTATTTTATTTTAGCGATTTTGCAGTTTTAGTTTAGTTTTTATTTTGAGGAATCGACCAATTTCAGTTTAGTTTTTATTTAGTTTTAGTTTTTCCAGGTATTAAGAGAAAGCTTCGACTTGTAGAAGCTGAAAAAGGATGAAACAATGTGTGACACCAAATATGGTTTATCAAGTCCTTTAATTTCATTCTTTAACCATCACCTGCAGGACAGGAAGTAATCGAGGGAGAAAACGAAACGAAAACGAAGCTGAATTTATCTGCAATTCAGTTTAGTTTTAGTTAGTTTTGCATTGTTAATTGTAGTTTTTATTTAGTTTTCGTTTTTTTTGTAATTGTCTTTTTTATTTTTATTTCAGTCAACTAAATTATTTTTTCATTGCTAGTTTTAGTCTTAGTTTTTGTTAACTATAATAACCCTGTTTATTATATGTTTTATATAGTGAATATATATTATTGTCACTATATTAACCTCTGGTCTGTTTCCAAAGGTCTGAGTCTTAAAACAACATTCATCTGGTCACATGTTCACATCAGTTGATAAGATCACAGTTTTACTCTGAGAGAAAATCGCACAATAAATTAAATCAATATCAATTTAAATTAATTAAATCGGTATCCTGACAATCTGAAATCATGTAAATGCCCTAAATGTAAATCAGGAGATGAACGTGATCTCACCAGCCGTACGTCTTCTGTGGTTTAGGCAGGGGGTCGTCAAAGAATGAATCTCCGTCATCAACGTCGTCCTCCACCTCCAGGTCCACATGCTCCATCTTCAACCCCAGGAAGGACGCCTCCTGCTGGACGTCTCCTTTACTCAGAGACATCACATCAGAGTCCTGTCAGACGGTGATAAAAGATAATGACGGACAATTCTTTAAAAAAATTAGGCACAGATGAAATTGCAGACTGGACTTATTTCTAGATAATGAGGAGTTTGACACATGATCTATGACACACACTTATGTGACTTCATGCCAAACACACCCACTCAGCTAAGATCGAAACCAAACTCACGTTACAGATGGGCGGAGAGCTGGTTGTCATCTCAGCAACAAGGCCAACATCAAAGTCCTGACCGACCTGAACCAAGATGAAGGTCAAGAAGATCAGATGAGGCCTGAGTTTTCATCTGTTTGTGTCCACATCAGAGTCAGAGGTCAGAGGTTATGGTCCAAGGTTAGAGTCCGAGGTTAGAGTCCGAGGTTAGAGTCCGAGGTTAGAGTCCGAGGTTAGAGTCAGAGGTTAGAGTCAGAGGTTAGAGTCAGAGGTTAGAGTCAGAGGTCGGAAATGTGAAGCTGCAGAATAAATGTCTCACCACACTCCTGCACTGAGTAAACAGACGCTTGAAGATTCCAATGAAGAGCTGGAAGTCTGCAGCTGAGAACAAACAGCACAAAACACTTTAGATTAAATCACCACCCTAACCCTAACTCATCAAAACAAGAGTCAGATTTATCGTGTCTATCTTGTCCCATACTCCAGTTGAAATATTTGAGCTCCGGCGAAAAATTCGCATCCAGACAGCCAATCAGCGCTGAGAATGAAACTCACCAAACTCAGTTGTGGCACCAACCTGAGCTAGAGGGTATTTAAACCACTCACTGGTCAGCCTCAGGTAGTGCCGGAAACTACATTCATCCAATCACAGCTCCTGGGGGAGCCGGTTAAAGCCCCCAATCTGTGTGCTCTTCTTAATTGGCTCGTGGAGCGCTGGCTTCTCTGGCGTTTCCACAACATGTACAACGCAGCAACTGTAGTTGCTTCAGCCAGTAGTCCTCCTACAGGATAACCACCACGTGTTTTTATTTGCACGAATAAACACAAATGATCCCGCAGTGCAATCGCTCATTAAGGGCGTAGCGCAAATTCGCTTCACGTTCTGTGTGAATGCAGCTTTAAGAAGCTTTGAACACTAAATGCTCAGGGGTCATCATGTGACCTGAATGTGAGACATCTGTCATATGATGAAACCTGATGCTAAAGGGAAATGATACAAGGTCAGCAGGAGGTTTGACATCATCACGTCAGCTGATGTCACAGATTTAAGTCTTACTCTGAGAGAGGCTTCTATCGGCAGCTCTGAGCTCGTCAGTGACAAACGTCTCCAACATGTTCCTGCAGGTCACAAACAACAACTTTCAATCTTCTATTAGCTGTTAGCAGTAAACAGTTAGCAGTTAGCAGTTTACAGTTAGTGGTTAGCAGTTAGTACTTAGCTGTTAGCAGTTAACAGTTTACAGTTAGTGGTTAGCAACTACTAAAAAAATATTTTTTTACTATTTTTTACTTCTGTATTACTTCTGTATGATATATCATCAATAAAAATGTTTTGAAAAGTTTATTGAAATATTTCCTACTTGTTCAAATTGGGGAACAGATCTGCGAAGATTCTCTTCAGATCTTCTTTGCAGACAGAGCCATTCTGCTCCTGCAGGTGACAATAAAACAGTAATCAACACCAAACAATGCTGTCTGTGATTGGCTGGAGACAGATGACATCACAGATAGGTAAAAGGTGAGCCGTTATAAGGGTTAGCCTTAAATTCTCTATGCAGGAAAACCCCCGGGTAAGTGAGGTTTGGATAGAACTCACCGTGTCATAAAAGTCAAACTTCCTGCGAGCGTTTGTGATCTGTTTGTGAGACGGTTCCTGCAAGAGATGAAGACACAGGCAGGTTCTTAAAGAACATGAAGACACAGGAACCAACTCTTTTAGATCGTCCAATCCTCCGTCCTAATCACTCACATATAGAACTGATCTTTATAAAAACCTGCTGAATTCTATTTATGTTCATGGATAAATGGAGCGTTGCTTCTTCTGCAACAATGAAGTCCAAAACATGTGTCGCCTCATAATCTGCAGGAGTGTGTGTGTGTGTCTTTTTATTGTGTTTAAATACGTGTCTCATAATCTCTTGATTAAATCAAACAAACACATCAGGGCCAATCGGGTTAATCAGAAGTTTGACTGGACGTTTAACTGTCATCAGTGTCCTGTGATGTTAAGTTCTAACCTCTGGGGCTGCGTCGCAGGGAAATTCTATTGGGTGATTTTTGTACCGTTCATTTACACACATATCATCGGAACTCATGACTCATCTGTTTTGACGTCCGCTCACCTCCGAACAAACACTCTGTTTGTCTCTGCGTCGCCCTCTACTGACCAGCTCCAGCAGCAGAGGACACTTCCTGTTCACCTCACACTCTGACAGACCCAGATCTCTGCAGACCAGGTCCCGACTGTCCACACCATTCATCTGTAGACAAAAAACACGAAATGACACAACACATGACACAGCATGACACAGCATGACACAAACTTTATTTAAACTTCAGGCAAAGACGAGTTGACAGACACTTGTAAACATGTCTGTGTTCATACAAAAAGTCTAAGTACAAACCGTCATATACGACTCACAGCTGTGAGTCAGACTGGGGTCAGAGGTCAAACTCACCAAGCTGATCTCTGGCTGAAACACGGCGAGAGAGAAGTCCAGGTTGAAGACCTGCAAGAAGTCCACAATAAGACTGGCGACAAGACGACCTGCGGAAAGAACGGAATCAAGAGCGGAGCCCATGAGCTTCTTGTCTTTTCTTTTGAGCTGCACTTGTGGATATCATGACCCCATCCTGACTAGTTCAAACTTATTTAAGGTATCTTTAATTGAGGTACATTAAAGATACATTGAATTTTGACAAATCAGAATTAAACTGTAGATATCTGAAACTGGAATTATCAACACACACACACACACACACACACAATGAAAGCAGCTGCCGTCACTCACCGTCTCTGGTGTTGAGACATTTCTTCAGGTTTTCATTGATCAGAGACGTTTTATTCTGTAGATAAAACAAGAGTCAATGACCTCTGACCTTTCACCTCGGATGTTGAAACTTGAACATGAACCCTCACCTCCAGTTTGTCCTGCTCCTCCAGGGCAAGAAACACAGCCGCCCTCATTTCAGCCTGAAGAAAACACACCCACACACACGTCAAATTAGAGCTTCCTTCTCTCTCTTCCTTCTTGAATCTATAACTAAACATAGCCAACAAATCATTGTTCAATAATTAATCAATACTCACACACCAATGACTAAACATAACATAGCATAATCAATAGCTAAACATAGTCAATAACTAATATATCAATTGTTTAAAAAATCTACTATTTTTTGAATTCCTGATCAGTTTCTCTGTCAAATTTGGTCCAAAAAAATCAGCTGATTTGATTATTTATCAGATTTGTATTTTTTATTTTACATTGAATAAATAAGGTTTATTTCAGTAATCATCATCTTAGAAATAATTGATTTTAACATATAATTCAGCTGATTAGTTATTGATCAGGCTTGATCAATAAAATGTTGTGTTTTTACTGTGACATGTAGTTTTTTTTTTATTATTAGTTAGGGTTGGTTCCCAAACATGGGATGTTTTCTTTTCACTCTTGTTTTTTAAAATCAAACCTGTTAACTGTAACCTATAACCCCGACCCTAACACGTTAACTAGTCCTACAATAGCTAAACCCAACCCTACGTTAATCAACCCTTACCTAATACCATGTTAAATGTTCAGTGTGTAGAATTTAGTGACATCTAGTGGTGAAGTGTCATGTTTCAACTCTACCCCAACAACACAACAGAGTAATCCTAACGCTGCTCAACGATAACTAACCCTAACCCAACATCATAACGTAGGGTAATCATAATCCAACACGATAACTAACCCTAACCCAACAACGCAACATTAACTAACTCCACCCCAAACAATACAACATTAACTAACCCTATCCCAGCAACACAACATTGAGTAACCCTAACCCAGTACAACATTAACTAACCATAACCCAACATCATAACGTAGGGTAATCATAATCCAACACGTTAACTAACCCTAACCCAACAACACAACATTAACTAACCCTACCTCAGCATCACAACGTAGAGTAATCCTAACCCTAACCTGACTACACGACTCTGACTAACCCTAACACAGTTAAAGGTACAGTGTGTAGAAGTTTGTGATACCTAGTGTTGAAAAGTCATGTTGCAGCTGAACAACCCTCATCTCACCCTCTCCTTCCAATCATGCAAAAGAACCTGTGGTAGCCTTTATTTGTCATAAAAACTCAAAAGGTGTTTAGTTTGTCCAGTCTGGACTAATGTAAAAAACATGGCGGCCTCCGTACAGAGGACCCCCTCAATGTAAATATAAAGTATTTAAATATAAAGGACATTTTCCGGGGTAAAGAATGCTACAATTCATACAGTTTAGATGAAACGTACTAGTGAAAACGTCATAAAGATTATTCTACATTAAATTTCTTCCAATAGATCCTTTCACCTGAATCTTACTTAAAGCTCTGGAGTGTAAGTTGAACACAGTTCAACACAGACAGGTGAATAGTCAACTTGGCTGCTAACGCCTAAGCTATCGTTAGCCTAGCAGGGCTAGCAGTATAACAGAGAGCGGAAGTGAGAGAGGACCTTGATCTTGTTGAGGACTCCGCTGTTGTCCAGGTTGTGAAGCAGCAGGTCTCTGAGTTCAGTATCGTCCTCTGTGGCCGACATGTTGGCTCCGAAGTAACGACAAGTAACGACAAGTAACGCGTCACGAGCAACACATAATAAACACACTTCCTATTCCTTCTTCTTCTGCTGCGTCCTGGCGCTTTTGGATAAACACAGAAATGACGCCACCTTTTGGTGTGGAGTGCAGCTCAGGATTTATTTATAGCTCTATGTCTGTCTGTCTGTCTGTATATCTGTCTGTCTGTCTATCTGTCTGTCTGTCTGTCTGTCTGTCTATCTATCTATCTATCTGTCTGCCTGTCTGTCTGTCTGTCTGTCTGTATATCTATCTATCTATCTGTCTGCCTGTCTGTCTGTCTGTCTGTCTATCTATCTATCTATCTGTCTGCCTGTCTGTCTGTCTGTCTGTCTATCTATCTATCTATCTGTCTGCCTGTCTGTCTGTCTGTCTGTATATCTGTCTGTCTGTCTGTCTGTCTGTCTATCTATCTATCTATCTATCTATCTGTCTGTCTGTCTAGCTATCTATCTGTCTGTCTGTCTGTCTGTCTATCTATCTGTCTGTCTGTCTATCTGCCTGTCTGTCTGTCTGTCTGTCTGTCTGTCTGTCTATCTGTCTGTCTGTCTGTCTGTCTGTCTGTCTGTCTGTCTGTCTATCTATCTATCTATCTATCTATCTGTCTGTCTGTCTGTCTGTCTATCTATCTGTCTATCTGTCTATCTATCTATCTATCTATCTATCTATCTGTCTATCTGTCTGTCTGTCTATCTGCCTGTCTGTCTGTCTGTCTGTCTGTCTATCTATCTGTCTGTCTGTCTGTCTGTCTATCTATCTGTCTGTCTGTCTGTCTGTCTGTCTGTCTATCTGATTTCATATGGGTTTGTTCAAGTGTCATATAAACCTAAGTTTTCCTGCATACTTATGAAATCATAATAATAATGATGATGATAACAACAACAAACAATAATGTGTTATTAATGATAACCAGGAAAGCTGATGTCATCATTCAGTTCTACATTTGTTTTGTTACATTAATATAAATGAAGACATTTGTTTATAATAATATTGTCTGTGGGGCCTCCAGGGGCCACAGTCTGAAATAAGACCACGATGAATGAAGAGAAAGAGAGAAGGGGAGGAATGGGAGAAAAAACAAGAGCAGTAAGAAACTAAATAAAAGAGGAGGTCCCAATCTGTCCTCAAGTGGTGGGGGGGATCAGCTGGAGGAGGAGGAGGGTGAGGAGGAAGAGAGACAGGAAGAGAAGAGGAGAAGTGGGAGGAGAGAATGGAGGGAGGGATGAAGGGGGAGGACAGAGATGGATGCGGGGGGGTTATCAGCTAGAAGAGGATGAGATGTGGAGGGGGCAGAGGATGGAGCTTGAGGAGGGGTGAGGAGGAGGAGGAACAGGAAGAGAGGAGGAAGCATCATCTTCATCATCATCAACATCTTCATCTTCAGGACACACCGAGGACTCACGGAGCCTCCGCCGCCGCCAGAGAAGCAGCAGATCCGGGATATGGACTCTGAAGGCAGCCGATCCGCGGCCTGCACCGGCTCCAGCCTCCTGCAGCCGGTCAGCGAGATCACCGACCTGCCGCTGGACCAGGTAAGATCCACCGGGACCCTTCACCACATCAACACGGGGGCCGAGCCTCCAAGCCCGGCGTGATCCGGGGCGGAGACCGGCTCCTCGGTCTCACGTTCACCGCGTATGAAGCGACACCCGCGGCCAGAGTCTGACAAATAAACCGGGCGGAGGAGACACGAAGCCCGGGAGGCCTGGTGTGTTTCCAGAGAGGGAAGCAGAATGATGCTGCAGCAGGAGAGATAATAATAATCATCATCATCATCATCATCATCACCACCAGCACTATTATTGTTATTGTTATTATTATAATTGTTATTGGTGTTATTATTATTATTATTCATGTTATTGTTATGATTATTATATAATCATAATAATAATGATTCATAATTATTATTATGATTACAATTAATTAACCTGGAGCAGGTCTCTCTTTTAACTCTGTCTTTGGTCTCCTCCCCCTTTAGTTGAAATGCACCATGTGTTCACACTTGACCAATCAGGAGTCAGCTGTCAATCATGAGGTCTCAGCCTGTATCATATCATCAGATAACTAATTAAACCAAACTGAAATACTTGAACACACATCAGTGAGATAACAATGACCTGAAATGACTGAAATCATCTTTGACAAACATTTATTTAACATCTACTTTGATTTTTAATCAGTTAATGAGGAGACATTGATCCATGTCCCATCTGCTTGGAGGGGGTGGGATTTATGACCTATGCTGGAGCCAGACACCAGGGTCCGATCCAGATTCTTTAGCTTCACTTGTCGTCTTGTCGTCCATGTTTATTAACAGTCAAACCTGCAGTGTGTGTCTGTGTGTGTGCAGGTGAACTTTGTGGTGTGTCAGCTCTGTGCTCTGCTGTCGGCCTTCTGGTTTCGTCTCTTCCTCCATCCCAGTAAAACCAGTCCCTTCATCAGACACATGGTGGCGACTCTACTGGGACTCTACTTCGCTCTGTTCTGCTTTGGATGGTTAGTTCAATACTGTTCTGAACAGATACATTATCATCAGTGGAGAAATCTTTATTTATTTGCCAATTCTCATGTTTTTAACTTAAATGGTTTTTCGTAAAGTGACAGAGATCTGTTTTTTATGTTATAGAAATCAACCTGCCTGGTTTCGAAAACATCTTAAACATTTGTCTTCCGGCATTCACTGTAATTCATCAAACTGCAACCGGACTTTGAATTATCTTAAAGAAGATATTTCAAAGTCCTCCACAGAGGAGTGAAGTCAGACTGGGTCAGGGTCAGGGCTAACCCTAACTCTGACGCTGACCCTTTATGACCTCTGGAGAATGTCCAGAGAATTGGGTTTGGATTTTCTCTAGAGTTTATCTTTTACACATGAAAACACAGCAGGTGACTCTCTGCTCGTTCATACCAACACCAGAAATCTCCACAAAATTCAGGTTAGGAGTGGATGTAACATATTCATTCTGCAGCAGAGATCACATGGTTTGTATTAGTACATTATAACGGTGTCAGCTCTTATCACCGCAAACTCTCTTGACATCTTCTACGTACGTGTGTCTCGTTCTCGTGAGATTTTTTTCTTTTCTTTTTTTCATTTTTGTGTCTGTTGTGTGTTAGAAGTGTCATCACCCCCCACTCGTTCACTGTGAATCCTGCAGAGGATCCTCTGCTGTGTTCTTACATCAGCTCGTTCAGACATTATCCAGATTTTTTACAAGGAGGCAGGACAGAGAAAGTTTGGAGCCTCTTACTCTGACATTTTGTTCACACATGCAGCCCCTCCGGAGAATGTCGAGAGATGATCTGTAGTTCAGTGCAGGCCTGAAAGCAGCTGTAATCACATATTAAATGTAGAAGTTGGTGTTTTGCTCCATTGCTGCATTATATAACTTGTGCAGCGCTTTATTGCCGTGTGCTTGCTCCTGCTATCATCCATAAAGATTTTAGTGTCCACATAGACAGACCTCATAGTTTCAGCTGTGTTTGTTTTCGTACCCATAAGTGGCATCATTGCAGTTTTCTTTAGTCTGTTTACTTGTCACTCAGAATATCTTGCCAGCGAGAGCGACTCTTGTCTATATACACGAGCACGCCCACTACCAGCAGATTTGATTTTGTTTTATTTTATTTTATTTTATCTTACTATAATTTTTACTATTGATATTTTGATCTATTGTGTGTTGCTGTCTTCCATGTTGTACCTTTTACTTTGTGAAGCACTTTGCTCAACCAAGTTGTTTTAGATGTGCTTCATAAATAAAATTTACATTGACACTACATCATAGATTCAATTATTTCTGCAGAAAAAGTGCATCACAATTCCTGAATCCTCCCATTTATTCAGAGCTGCACCAAGACTTTATGAGTTCTTTTCTGACCAATACGATATCCTTCCACCAGGTTAACTGGAATTCTGTTCTGTAGGTTTTCTTGGTATTGTTTGTTTAGGAATCACAATTACACAAGAACAAAGAACAAACAGGTCACCAGTAGTAATACAATACAGCTGTTCTGTAGTTTTTATTTAATCCTGCTAACTAATTTACAAACGAAAACACAACCTCCTGGGAGGAAGTAACATCATAGAAAATACTTACATATTTTAGATTTAGTTTTAAGAGTTGAATCTTGGAGGTTTCCTGTGTTTTCCAGGTACGCACTTCACTTCCTGGTGCAGAGCGGACTCACCTACGGCATAATGATCCTGACTGGAGTCGAACACATGCACAAGTAAGTGTACGAAAGTCCACATATCACTGGTTCATTGTGTGTTTGTGATAAAAATCACAGCTTTAGATAAGAGCTAAATAAAGGGACAGATCATGTCCGATTTATGGATCCATGCTGAATGTCTCAGAAGAAGAAGAAGAAGGTGATTCCAGCTTCAAATCAGTCCAGAGTCAGATCTCCATTAGAAGTGAAGGAAGCTTTTTATGAGCGCTGACGTGCTGAGTCCTCTGGGACATTAGACATTGACTTTTGTTAAATTTACCTATATTCAGACATAAATGATTTCAAATTTGAATTTCAACATTTGCTGCATAATGTCTTGATTTTTTAAAACATTCTTTTTTTTTGACACCTGTTGTGAAATGAAGACAATAATTGCAAATTTCCCCGTTGTGAGACTAATAACGGTTTATTTGATCTTATCTTATTCTCATATTGTCACAGAAAGTTCACACAGAACATGCAGAAACAACTTTTGTTTAAGAAAAGAGAAATTAAAACACAGTAAATGATTTCTCCTCTAGCGCTACCCTCAGGACAAACCTTACATGTTCACCACTGTTTGATTTTCAGATATTGTCTCCTGGTGGCTCTCAGCTATCTGAGTCTATGTCAGATCACTCGAGTCTACGTCTTTGACTACGGCATGTACTCGGCTGACTTCACCGGGTAAGACTGATCCAGGGTCAGAATCTTCCTACTCCACCTTGAGGTGTTAACTTCACTGCTGCTCTTCTCTCTCCAGACCCATGATGGTGATCACACAGAAAATTACCAGCCTGGCATTTGAAATCCACGATGGTGAGCACGTCATCTTATACTTCCTGTTTACACCTGACACAAGTCGAGGCACGTCACCTGTCTGTCAGGTTCAGACTCTGTTACCGTCTATGTCACCACCGGTAAAAGGTCAAAGGTCCAATCATGACATCAGTCTGTCAAATAAAAAAGAAATGTGTCAACAACGAATAAATATGCAAAGGTTACTCCAGCTGCTCCTCGCGACGATCACTGATAGACCAAGGTCCCCGCCATTGACTGTTAATAAAGATGGACAACATGACAGCTCCCAAAAGTTAAGCCTGACTGATGATTGACTGACTTGTGATTGTTTGAGCGTGTGTATGGGTGGGACCTCAATACCGCGGCTTCACAACTTCACAACTTCACAGACTCCACAAGATGGCAGCATTTGTTCTGAGATATTGTGGCTTCATTTCTGCAGGAAGTGGAGACGTGTCAACTTCTTTATTTTGTGTCAGGGATCTGGTCACTGTGTCCAGTCTACTGCTCAGAGGACGTCTTATAACCTATGGTCCTGGTCACAGAACATCACCACCACCCGCTCGAAACGGAAATAACGTTTAGAGAAAACTGACCTGTTGCAGCTTGTCGAGCGTAAACACAGTAAACATTTATTTATTTATTTCTCCTTGGACAGGAATGGCTCGAAAAGAGGATCATCTGACCCCAGGACAAAAGATTTTGGCGATAAGGTTTGTGTCACTGTATGGTTCACACTTTTACCCTAAAGAACCAGAAACCACACCCCCACGATAAAAGTCAGATTCCAGTGCAGAAACCACACCCCCAGTTCAGAAACCACACCCCAACATAGATAAACTGCGGCCCAATGTAGAAAAACACACCCCCACTGTAGAATCCTCAGAGTGTGATTGTCTGGTGTCTCTGTGGGCGTGTCTTCAGAAGGTTTCCCAGTCTGCTGGAATACTTCAGCTACAACTGTAACTTCCTGGGGATCCTGGCTGGACCCACCTGCTCCTACAATGACTACATTGCCTTCATTGAGGGAGACCCCCGTCGCCACAGAGACCAGGGCGCTGACGGGAAGTCCAGTGTCAAGCGGAGGCAGAGCGAGCCCTCGCCAAATGTAGGTCATGTCATTCTGAGGAAAATCTTCCAGGACCAATGAAAATCATTGACACAGTGAGAACGAAAGTAGAATAATAGTGTTTGTTTCCTCAGACTGAGGTCGTCCGTAAAGTGACAACTTCCTTCTTCTGCCTCCTGGTCTTTCTGTTGGTGTGTAAAGTTTTCCCTGTGGAACGAAACATTGACGACGACTTCATCTCCAACACAACATTCTACTCTCAGGTGGTCTACCTGTACCTGTCCATGTTAACCACCAGACCCAAGTACTACTTTGTCTGGACACTGGGTGAGTGTGTATGCCTGTCTCACCTGTCCAACACCTGTCTGTCCTTCATTCTGCCACACCTGTCTAACACCTGTCTGTCATATCAGCTGATGCCATCAACAATGCGGCAGGTTTCGGTTTCAACGGTTACGACAGTGACGGTTCTCCTCGCTGGGACCTGATCTCCAACCTGAGGATCCTGAACATCGAGGTGAGGACGTTGGCTGATTTGTTGTGTTATTGTCTAATCATGGTATTGATTGATATTTATTGCCCTGCTTCTCCGTCCGAACACCTTGTCGGTCTCATTCCAGTTTGCCACCAGCTTCAAAGTTTTCCTCGACAACTGGAACATTCAGACGGCTCACTGGCTGAAAAGGTTTGAAATCGTTTATTCTACTGCCTCAGCGGTGACAGTAACCTCTACACCACCGCGCCCATTCACTATCTGCCAGAAATTGAACGATTGAGTGATTCAAGGTTCTTTACGAACCCAACACAGTCAGAGGTTTACTGTTGAAAGCTGCCACCTGCTGGCAGATATGTAACACTAACAGCCACAGAATAAAATGACCGTCTGCTGTTCAATTTAAACTTGATTTAAAAGTTCTGGATGTAAATAAACATTTTTAACATGCTGACTTGAAATAAACAGCTGCTGCTCTAATAATCCCGTAGATGGATTATTAAACATTATTCTCTCTAGTCAGCCTTTGTGTGTCTTTCTGGTTATGATGGTGTTTTGAGGGTTAAGGCAAGAGATTAAGGTCAAATCAATTTTCAAACTGATCGGGCCTTTGTGAATCTGATTCACTGATATTGTTTCATTAATCGGAATCAGAAGTACTTTATTAATGTATTTAATTAATTAATGTACATGTTGTGGAAAATCTGCTGATCAATGGTCAACTCATCAGTGAAGAAAGTGTTCAGGAGCCCTTTGACGTCTTATGCTGAAATATGTATTGAAGCTTGACCAAGGAGAAAATCAGAATTCATCAATACAACATCTGAGCATGATGCTCTCTCATATTCTGAAGTCTGCTTTCCTGCAGTCACACTTTAAACCCCGACAGATCATTTAATCTATGGTCTGCTAGTTCCTAAATAAACAAATGTAGTTTCTAGTTCTGGAGACAGTAGTGCCTGATTACGCAGTGTCATATCTGTGGTGTCTAGGGAGTGAAGCCTTAGACCTTCGCCAAGCTCTCGCACTTCCCCAAACACAGCAGCCTGTTGCACTATGCCCCAGAGAGAGGACAAGAGAAAGTGTCTCCGAAATTTCCATAACACATGTCAAATAAATGACCTTTATGCAATATATAAAATGTTAAAACTCTGTTTGTGTGTCTGGCCTCTGACTGACAGAGTGTGTTACGAGCGATGTCCCTACCACCCAACAGCAGCCACCTTCATCCTGTCAGCCATGTGGCATGGAGCGTATCCAGGTTACTACCTCACCTTCCTCACCGGCATCGTCATCACACTGGCTGCCAGAGCGGTGAGCGGTCCCAGCTAATGAAAGCTGATTCAATGCTAACAGTTCTGGGTTCATGCTAATTGATTTTTCCTCTCAGGTCAGACACAACGTTCGGCCGTACTTCCTTCAATCACCATCCCATAAACTGGTCTATGATGTCATCACATGGGCGGCCACTCAGATCGCCATTTGCTACACAGTGGTGCCTTTTGTCCTGTTGTCCGTTGGTCCATCAATAAAGTTTTACAGGTGAGTTTGTCACCATAGGTTTAAGTCAGGTGAACTTTATGTCTACATGTTCAATTAAGGCTATTCTTCTATCTTGTCATCCTTGACAGGTCGTGGTATTTCAGTCTCCATATTGGCTGTGTTCTGTTGGCTGTGGCATTGCCAGTGAAACGGAGACATCTCCACCTCAAAGACCGGCAGAGAAAAATCCCTCAGGAGCCACTTCAGCACCCCCTGGAGGCTATAGAAAGTAACTGCAGCCAGAAGGAAAGAAACACATGAGAGAGAGAGAGAGAGAGGAGAAAGAGCAATCGTGTAAAACATTATATTTCCATTCAGTTGTTTAGAAAGAGGAGGTGAGCCTCATCAAGCTGAGCTTCCTCCAGATTCTGCGATACAGAAACATGATGGTCAAGTAAAAATACTGTATTATTTGGACTCATGGGGCAAATGGATACAAAGAACAGGCCATGAAATTATTTTCTCATAAACGACTGCCAGGATAGCATCTATATGTACTGAACTATCATGGCCACCTAGGTAGTGTTACACTGACTCCATTTTGTTTGTGGTCAGAAAGCTACTGACTGTCCATCTGCAGGAAGGAATGAAGAAAAGGAGGAATAAGTGAAAGGATAATTTGGACAAAGGTTGAACAAATGATTGTAGATGTTATATGAAAAAACAGAATGAAGAAGTGAAGAGTAAATTAGTTGAGTGAAAACGAGTCAGGTGATGGGATGAATGAGCAGGTCAGTGAGTTACTGCATCAATGAGTAAATGAAAGAAACTGATGAAAAGGATGTTTTCTCCTCTACATTGATCTAAACTGAAAGACAGTCATTGTCTCACCATCACAGTATTCAGACAAATCACTTTTGGAGAAAGTGCCAATGATTATTTTACTCACCTTTGCTCTTACGTTTTGTACGAGACAAAGAAAATATTCACTCTGTCCTGAGTGGTGACAGCGACGTCGTGTTTACATTTGTAGATGTCATGTAGTTATTTATGTGACCAATCTTTCTGATGAGGCATCAATTATTAAGGCTTAATTGGCGGCTGTAATTATTGGCTGATAATAATTAATAATGATAATAATGAATGCTAACAAATACATAATTTACTATTGTTTTATATCACTAATGTAAAATTGACATTCTTCATTTACACTATTTAAAGTTTTACAGCCACTAAAAATCTATGTTAAGAAATGGTTCTACCAGAATAAGTCTGCAGTTGTACATGTTAATATGAAGTATACATACATATTCCCGTATATATACGTACTGTATGTATGCACATTTTAAATATAATACATCCTGCAGCTGTTTTTTTAACCCTTCTAACGTGTTTAATGAAGTAGGCTAAAAACAAAAGGTCTGATTACTATGGGCTCATCTGTGAAGCAGTAAATTATTTATCAACCATTAATAAAGTTGCTAATTATCACTCATTAACTCTCAATAAATGGGGCCTTAACAAGTGGTACCATGTTCTTTATGTAATTCAAACAGATGTGTGTTGTTGATGTTCAGAGTCCGAACAAGGGAAAGCAAGTGTAACAAAATTTATGAAATTTGTTCAAACTGTGAAATTCTAATGTTCATGATGTGATGAGAAATGCTTCTTTTTTTCTTTTTTTTACCTTTCCATACATTCAGCAATTTTCCCATGTGGTTGAATGAAGTTGTTAAATAGATTGATTCAGGTATTGATAACATTTTATTTATTATAATTTATTATTGATTATATTATATATTTTATTATTTAAATTTTATACAGGGAATGCTCATGGTTCAAATGAGCTCCTAAAAAGATTTTGGTTCATTGATTCTATGCCTCAGTGTCATATGATCATGTTAACTAACAGCTCAAACCGCTTGGTCCTGGTTGGATAACAATTTTAATTTAAGGACTGAGCTGTTTAACAGGTAGAAGAGTTGGGATCATGTGAATAATTGATTAGTTGAAGGACAGAACAACAATCAGCAACTATTTTGATAATTGAATTATGTTTGAATTATGTTTTTTTAATAAAGATTGTGAAATAATTGCCAAATATAGTTCCAGGTTCTCATGTGAGATGGTGTTCTTTGAAATGAAATCTCCGGGTTTCAAGACATCTTTTGGACTGTGGGACATTAGCATTTTTCATTTTTGATATTTTATATGATTAATTGAAAAACTCTTGTTCCATTTTAACATGTTTCTTCAATGAAGACCCTAAAGGTTAATTTAATCAGTTAAACTGTTAGTGGGTTCAGTTTGTTTGGGGTTAGCTGTTTTGATTTTGACACAACTAACAGGACAAGTGGTTCATTTAATGGCTAAAGGGTTAGAGTTTTGCAGTTTTAAAGGTTTGTTTCTTCTCAGTGTTTTGGTTTCATACATGAATAAATCCATTCAGTGCAGTATCATGTCTCAATGACTCTTCATGTTAAGGCTTCAAGGATCTTATGAATGTTCTGTTGAACTTAGTGCAATGTCACGTTTTCCGTCTTTTCTTCTCAG
>NC_091111.1:20585000-20610995 GCF_024713975.1 Paralichthys olivaceus
AGGAATTGTTGACTCATTATCTACTCACCCCTATGCCGATGGAAGTGTTTGAGTCCACAAAACACTTCTGGAGTCTCAGGGGTAAACAGTGTAGCAGCCGAATTCAATACAATTGAAGACATTAGTGAACTATCTTCAGCAAAATAAACAACAGAAAAAACATGCCTCCATACTGCTCTTGTGGTGTCATACAAGTGTCCACAAGCCCCGGTATTCATATTCGAATCGAAAACAAAGTCATTTACACCAAGTTTTAAGGCTTAAAGTCCACCAGAAGTGACCAAGCTAGAGGTTGTTAGTATCCCCGATGGTCCCTGAATGCACCCCTAGTCAGAAGATATCCAAGACATTAAGGCCTAAAACATGGTGTAAATGATGCTGTTTTGAGTCGAATGAATGTCGAGGCTACCGGACAATTGGATGACAAGTTATGTTTTTTTAAGTCTGAAGATAGTTTAACAATTTCTTCAATTATTTTGGATTTCGCTGCAACACTGTTTACACCTGAAACTGCAGAAGTGTTTTGTGGACCTCCCCTCCATTGGCATAGGGGTGAAGAGATAATGAGTACATTTTATTTCTGAGTGAACTATCCCTTGAACCCAAATAACCTGGACTCACCCTGAATCACCTACAGTGTGTCGAGTGTGATGTTGTCATCTGCTGTTGTCAACATCACGCAGACATGACATGGTGACTTCGTAACGCTGTAACTTTATGACGTTGTCACTGTGACGTGGTGACTTCATGATGTGGTGGTGCAGTGACTTAGACGGACTGACTGTTGTGACATGGTAATTTTGTGACTTGGGTTTTTCTGCTTCCGGTGTCAGGACGGAGAGACGCCCCTCATCAAAGCAACAAAGATGAGAAATATCGACATCGTGGAGCTTCTGCTCGACAAAGGAGCCAAAGTGTCGGCTGTTGACAAGGTGAGAACATGAAGACGCATTCAAATGCTGATTCAGAGGCCGTGATCAATATGCCATTAATCAATAACAGACGAGAAGCTTTTTATTTCTGCAGAAATGGACTGATTATTGATTATTGACATAAAGAAGAAAAACATTTTTATTAAGAACCTGAAACATTTTTGCTTCCAAATTTTTTTTTACTAAACTTAATTGATCATCAAAAGAAATTTCTGAATTATTTTCTTTCAAACAAATAAGCAATATATATATATATTAAATTAAGGGAAGACTTGAATCACACATCAGATCTTGATGGACGACGTAACAGCGATCTATGGAAACTAAAACCATCAACCCAGGCTGGATTCAAACCACACTGAACATCCCAGTAACAAACTGAAACCACAGGCCGATCCAACGAGTGTGAATTTCATCAAGTCATCATGTGACTCAGTGGGTGTGGCCTCCTGGTGCCTGGATGTTCTCCTGACAATGACATGATGCTCCTGATGAGTCGGAGGATGGAGTCCTGGGGGATCTCCTCTCAGACCTGGATCATCACTGAGCTCCTGGACAGTCTGTGGACGGGCTTGGTGCCGTCATATACATCACTTCCCATAGGTGCTCAACTGGATTTAGGTCAGAGGAACGGGAGGGTCAGTCAATGCCTTTGTCATCCAGGAACTGCTGACTCACTCAGGGAACCGTTGGCTGTGACATGGAGGTCTGTGTGACTCTCCAAGGATCTGACAGTTTGGTCAGAAACACACCAGTAGCCTGCTGGAGGTCATTTTGTAGAGCAGTGCTCCTCCTGTTACTCCTCACACAAAGGAGCAGACACTGGCCCTGCTGCTGTGTTGATGCTCTTCTACTGTCCAGCTCTCCTGGTTGCTCCTCCAGGCTCTGGAGACTGTGCTGGGAGACACAAACCTTCTTGTGACCACATGTATGGATGTGTCCTCCTGGAGGAGCTGGACTACCTGTGCAACCTGATGGTGCTGCAGGTAGCGCCTCATGCTACCAGTAGTTACGAGGACACGAGGAGAACATAGAACTAGAATCTGGTTGATATTAAGTACAGATATAATTTTATTGTTGGTAGAAATATTTTTTAATAAAGTGAACGACACAACTTCTGTCATCACACAATCAGCACTTTTCGTACCTTGTCGTCATGTGATTCCAGAAAGGAGACACGCCCCTTCACATCGCCATCCGTGGTCGGAGTCGCCGCCTGGCCGAGCTCCTCCTCAGAAACCCTAAAGATGGCCGTCTGTTGTACCGACCCAACAAGGCGGGAGAGACGCCATACAACATTGACTGCAGCCACCAGAAGAGCATCCTCACGCAGATTTTTGGAGCGCGTACGTTCAGTGAATATCATGTAGTAATGTCATCATGTTTGCATCTGAACACTGTATTACATGTTACCATAACAACATGCAATGCGACAGAACACACTTGCTCCTCCTGCAGGTCACCTGTCCCCCACAGACTCGGACGGAGACATGCTGGGTTATGACCTGTACAGCTCGGCTCTGGCTGACATCTTGAGTGAACCCACCATGCAGCCGCCCATCTGCGTGGGTCTGTACGCTCAGTGGGGCAGCGGCAAAAGTTTCCTGCTCAAGAAGCTGGAAGGTGAGCATGTGCACACACAACACAAGAACACACCAACACACCATGTGCTGACCTTCCTCCTTCTCCTCCTGCTCAGATGAGATGAAGACGTTTGCTGGACAGCAGATCGAGCCCTTGTTTCAGTTCTCCTGGCTCATCGTGTTTCTGTCTCTGCTGCTCTGTGGCACCGTTGCCATCGTCCTCGGCTTCACTGTCGACCCTAAACTGGCCATGGCAGTTTCCCTCAGCCTGCTTGCTCTGCTCTACCTTTTCTTTGGTAAGATTTGGCTCGTTGTGACAGGGTTAGGGGTTAGATCCATCCCTTGCTGTTCCTGTGGTGTGTAATTAAAGAGTGTCATCTCGTAGTGGTGGTGTATTTCGGCGGGCGGCGGGAGGGTGAGAGCTGGAATTGGGCGTGGCTGATCAGCACTCGTCTGGCCCGTCACATCGGGTATCTGGAGCTGCTGCTAAAGCTGATGTTTGTCAACCCGCCGGAGCTTCCAGAACAAAGCACCAGAGCTCTGCCTGTCAGGTGAGCACCCAGCAACTCTCCAGAGTCTGTCAGTCAGAGCAGAGTGTAGTCTGATAACAGACCAGACGAATCAATTATGAAATGAATTACCAACAATTTTTATAATCGACTTTAATCAATTAAATTAATTTGTTGTTGCAGCCCTACTCTTTATCATCTTTTCTTTTTGCTGGGTCATGGTGGTGCTGACAATGAAAATAAAACAATGACCTCTGACCTCTGTCGGACCTGCTGTCAGGTTTCTGTTCACAGACTACAACCGTCTGTCCAGCGTCGGAGGAGAAACCTCGATGGCCGAGATGATTGCAACGCTGTCTGACGCCTGCGAACGAGAGTTTGGCTTCCTTGCTACACGTCTTTTCAGAGTTTTCAGGACTGAGGAGACGCAAAGTAAACATGCACACACACACACATAAACAAACACACACACACACACACGCACACACACACACACACACACACACACACACACAGTATGTCTTTAATTATTTTGGTTGCCATCTCAGGTAAGATGAAGTGGAAGAAGACATGCTGTATTCCGTCCTTCGTCCTCTTTGCCGTCGTTCTGGCCTGTTTGGTGACTGGCATGGCACTGCTGGCCATCTTTAAGGTGGATGGGGAAAACCAGACGGTGAACGCTGTGCTGATTGCTATCGGCAGTGTGGTGGGTCTGGCTCTGCTGCTGAACTGCAAAACGTGGTGGCAGGTGACCGACTCGGTGCTGAACTCTCAGAGAAAGAGGCTCCACAGAGCCGCCAACAGGATGCACAAACTAAAGAGCGAAGGCTTCATGAAGGTGAGCCATTTGTCTCCGACAGGACATCTGAGAAAGACGTCAGTCTCGTGGTTTTACTTTGATGACGTCTGTTTACAGGTTCCCTCCGAAGCTGCACACTTCCAGACTGTAAGGCTTTTATTACGAAATATGTCAATCAATAGAGTCACTTGACCTTGGGTGCCTTCCTGCAGGTCCTGAAGAATGAGGTGGAACTGATGGCGAGGATGGCGAAGACCATTGATGGCTTCACGCAGCATCAGACCAGGCTGACTGTCGTCATCGACGGACTTGACTCCTGTGAACAGGACAAAGTTCTGCAGATGCTCGACACAGTGAGGACGCTGCACACGCCAAACATCAATATATATACTGAGATGATCATTTTATATAACATATTTTAAAATTAAGATTTCAGAATGAATCAACAAATAGCTGTTTAGATGTTTAATAAAGTTCAGTTCAAAGAACCTGAACTGGAGAATCAGATGTTTTTGAGAACAACAATTTCACTTACAGTAATGAGTTATAGCCACCGCAGCTACAGAGCAACAGTCAAATGTTAATCAAAATTTTTTAATATTAAGAGAGAAAGAAATTCAGATGTCAGGCACTGTCATTTGAAAGAACAGGTGGCAGGCTGTGTCTGACGGGAGGTTATGGCATGTTTTCAGTTGTCAGACACCATGGTCACGTCAGCGTCTTCCTCCTGCAGGTTCGGGTCTTATTCTCCAAAGGTCCATTTATCTCCATCTTTGCCAGCGACCCACACATCATCATCAAAGCCATCAACCAGAATCTGAACAGCGTCCTGCGAGACTCCAACATAAACGGACACGATTACATGAGAAACATCGTCCACCTGCCTGTCTTCCTCAACAGCAGGGGGCTCTCTAGTGCCAGAAAAATGTGTGCTGCTGCTCCGGCCAACGGAGACGCCACCAACCCTGACGGTAACCACGGCGATACCAGCAGGATGCATTGTACTCCCTCAAACAAAAGCACTAAACATTGAAATTGATGTTTTTATTCAGAGCAGGAAGATAAATCTGTCGACCTGGAGAAGATAGAGCCTTCAATATTACAGAGTACAAAAATGAATTATTTCATTAATAAAATAAAAGATTTCTATTATTCTCTACTGGTTAGTTGCACAGATCTATAATAATATTATTGAATTAAAAACAACAATATTAATAAGAATGGAGTCCAGAGAAACTCAACATTCAGATCTATTTTTATCAGATTTTTCTTTTCCCTTTATCTCCAACTTCTCTCTCTCTCTCTCTCTCTCTCTCTCTCTCTCTCTCAGGTCAGTGCCATCTTTTAAACTTTGTTTTAGCTCAGGCAAAGATGGTGGTGTATGTGAGCCGGGAAAAAAAAGTAGAATAACTTATAATATAATAAACTAATAATTTTAGTTTTTACAGAGCGACTTTTGACCTGGAGAGTTTCAGGCTGATGTGGGGACACAGAGAGGTTCTCTGATCCGTCACAGACCAACAGCTGGTCTATGGACATGTGATTCATTTATAGTTTCTATATGAGAACATAAACTATATAAATGTGATTTATCACGTTTTATTTACAGTGTAAATAGCTAAAAATAAAGGATGGTTTTAAAAATCAAATCTCTCTGTCTCTCTTTCACAGGTTGGCAGGACGAGTTTGACAGGAAACTGTCTCAGAACAGTTTGGGGGAATTAACCAAGTTCGGCAGCAAGACGACACTCGCCCGCAGGGTGAGAGAGAGTGTTTGTGTGTGTGGTGGTGTGTTATTGTGTGTGTGTGTGTGTATGGGTTTTAATTATGAGTGTATGTATGGGTTATGTGTGTTTGTTATTATATGTGTGTTCAGATTCAGATCCCATGGAGTACATTTATCTGCAGCTTACCCCGTTCACAATCATACAAACAACATCCAATATGATACTTTTCAAAAAGCACAGGTCAACAAACAAACATAAAAGATTATGGAGGTAAAAATAAATAGTATAAAAGATAATAATATTATTTTTCAATGCATTCTCCCAGAGTGCAGTGATCTTGGTGCTGACCTTGACAATGGTATACAGGCTGTTCTTGTCTTTCATGAATCCATTGAACCAACAGATAAAAGGAAAAGTAAGTGTGTGTGTGTGTGTGTGTGTGTGTGTGTGTGTGGTTCTTGGGTTAGGGCCCATCAGTAGAGGTGCAAGGATCGAAACTTTGTTCTCCTGTTTAGTAGACAATCCACTTTTTCGTCCTGAGACAGATGCCAGCATCTGAGTAACATTTGATTGTCATGTGTGATCAGGACACGTACCGGCGACGTCAGGTGCAGCGCTCTGTGACTCGTCAGATGTCATTCGACCTGACAAAGCTGATGGTGACGGAGGATTGGTTCAGTGACATCAGCCCGCAGACCATGAGGAGGCTGCTCAACATCGTCTCTGTCACAGGTCCTTGACCCCTTCTACTTCCTGTCCTTCCAGTCATGTCGTTCTACAGATGTTTTAACAGATGATGTGTGTGTGTGATCAGGTCGTCTGCTTCGAGCCAATCAGATCAGCTTCAACTGGGACCGCCTGGCGTCGTGGATCAACCTGACGGAGCAGTGGCCCTATAGGACGTCCTGGCTCATCCTGTACTTGGAGGAGACAGACGGCGTACCTGATCAGGCCACACTCAAGACCGTCTATGAGAGGTCGGCGGGAGACCAGATTTCAGTTAAAGGTCAAAGGTCATCATCTGTGTGACATGATAACATTATGACATGTTCTCCCTCTCTCAGAGTATCCAAAAACATCCCGACCACGAAAGACGTGGAGCCGCTCCTGGAGATCGACGGAGACATTCGCAGCTTCGAGGTCTTTCTGTCATCACGGACCCCCGTCCTGACGACCAGAGACATACGCACGTTTCTGCCGTGCACCGTCAATCTGGACCCAAAACTACGAGAGATCATCGCAGGTAACATTATGATGCAGTACCTGCACTCACCACTATTTGCGAAATATCTGTCCTGAGAACTGATTCTGGTGTTTTCTCTGTCTAATTCAGATGTCCGTGCAGCTCGTGAGCAGATGAATATGGGCGGGGTCACTTATTCACCCCTCCCCCTGCAGGAGGCTCAGCCCCGCCCCACCTCTGTCTACAGTCAGGTATCGTCGGCATGCTCACCCTCCGCTTCCTTCAATGGACCTTTCAACCAGCCACCAGGGGGCATCATTTCCCCGCAGCCTCACAGCAGCTACTACAGCGGCATGGCGGGACCACAGCACCCTTTCTACAACAGGGTTAGTACAGGCTGAACCATCGTATGTCACATCATGACATTACTGATGTGGACAGGTGCAGGTCCAGATAAGACTCCGGCTGAGTGACAAGTAATGATGTGATGTCATCACCTGCTCACCTGGTTCACTTCACTCATCATTTATTGAATTCACTTTGAGGCAGCTGCAGTACCAGCTGCAGCCACAGTGTGACAGCAGTGATTCACGCTTTGATTGGATTGGTTCTTTTTATTTTTGTTGTCCAATCATCTCCATGAACATTATTTTGATTTTCTGCCCTCCCCAGCCATATTTCCCCCATCACCTTTACCAGCTGCCACGCCCACTCGTGGCATCCTCCTTTTCATCACACCTTCATCCATGCCCACCACCTAAAGCGTCGTCCAGCAGGGACGCCACCGCTGCACCTGTAAGTACACAACACATCTGAGAGCACTGATTGGTCGATTTTCTTTCGTGAAGAAGAAACAAACATCTGCTCATTTGGGATTGTTCGACTGTTCTCCTGACGTTTTCTTTATGTCCACTGTTTTATTCCTTACAACTCTCTCTCTTACAGTTACATTAATAATATACCAAATCATCAATCAAAAATATATAAGAAGAAATAATGATTAGACAGCAACATGAGAAGGAGAGAAACGAAAAGAAAAACACAGATGAAGTGAATGTAGAGGTGGATTGTGAGGAGACAAACTATATCTACAGCTGTCTGTTCTTATTATGTTTATTCTCTTTGGTTGTGACATCACTGACATATTTAATTGCTTCTTTGACACTGACAGATGATCTTCCTCAAGCAGATGATCTGGGACTTTGTCTTTAATTTTTCTGAAGAACTTTGTTCTCATGTCCTCATATGTGCTGCATTGCTGCAGGAAATGCTGCTTTGTCTCTACCTGTCTGAGTGGACAGAGAAGATACAGCCCTAACCCTAACACTAACAGACAGACACTGTCTCTATAACTGGAAACTGTGTCTGTACATAGTGAAAGACTTTCTCAGTGTCTCATCAGTCACGGTGCTCAGATCTTTAACCACTGTGTTTTGTCTATTTAGGGCAAAAAAGATGGACGTTTGCTTTGAGTTTTTGTGGTGGACGTCCAATAGTTAATAGTAGTTTTGTTTTTCATGAGCTATTTGGTTGGTGCAGATAGTGTGAGGTCTGTCCTGAGGTCTGCTGCTGTTAGAGGAGGAGGCCTTAGGATCAGATGGCTGAGAGAACTCCTCTTGCTCTCTCTTTGTTTGTCTGTCTCTCTCTGCACTGCATGCTGGGAGTTTCTCTGAGTGGGAAATCTTTTACACTGCGACTCTCTTCGTCTATATTCTGCATGTTTCATTTTGACAGATAAGAGCGTTTTCATTATATGATCAGTCTAAAAAGTTGTAAAACTTTCCTCCCTGAGGAGGATTCACGTGTCAGACACAGGGTTAGAGTCGTGGCTGAAGCTCGGTACATTGTGGAACAAGTTCTCCTGGCTGTAGGAGAACAGATCGGACAGGAGAATATCACATAAATCTCTCGGATGAAGAAGGCCGTGGTGGCCTTAGTTTGGGAAGAGTGCCTGATTCACCTGCTGGTTGAAAAAGGCCTGATGCTGGCGGATCAACTCATTGTGTTCTTGCCTTTGTTTGTGAACCTCTTGCTTCACTAATGATGGCGTCTGTTCAAATGACTTTTTTAAACATTTAAAATGTTTAAGTCTAACTTTTTTTTTTCACGTGTTCAGGGTTCGGCCTCCGTTGTGTCAGGCCCTCCTGCCATCCTCCTCAGCTCCATGACAACGGAGGCAGTTTGTGAGCGTGTGCGGCAGATCGAAGGCATCGACCAAAGCATGATGGGACAGTATGCCACCACCATCAGGAAGGTGAGTGACACAACAACGTTATTGTGTTCTGAGCATGTGAAGCCTAACACGTTTCACCAAGATGAAATTATTAATTTAATTTTTCTTACATCCTTTTTCAGGCAAACGTCAACGGAAGAGTTTTGTCTCAGTGTAACATTGATGAACTGAAGAAGGAGATGAATATGAACTTTGGAGACTGGCAGCTCTTCAGAGCCACGGTTAGTATGAACACTGAAAACACAGATGTTCTAACATGCGTAACAACTCTGATCATATTGATTAGGGTTTTAGTCGTTTTCTATTTTTACTACTACTCATGTCCACTGTCCATGTTAAGTTGATTTATACATATTTAAACAAATTAAAGAGAAAGTTGCAGAAACAGGCAATAGATTAAAAAAAATATATATTTATTTAACTTCTAATTGCTTTTTTAATCTTTTTGAACAATTATTAAATAAACATCTCACTGAAACAAAATGTTGATGCTCTTCAAACTCAGCTGATGTCATAGTCTCTAGAAAAAACTACTCTGGATCACTCTAAGTATTATGTAAATGTCTTGTTCTTCTCTTGCAGGTTCTGGACATGCGTCATATAGAGAGTCGGGTGCTGCATGAGGAAGTAGCCAGTGAGCAAGGCAGCGTTGTTGGAGCTCACACTGAAGCAGGAAGGCGGGTTGTGAAACAGCCTCACGCTGGCGCTGCCAACACAGATGCTTCACCGATGTACAGCTTCAACCTGAGCTTCGAGGAGCTGAGCACCGTGGGACTGGACGAACCAGCGCGACGTGGAAACTCTCAGTGGATGGTAAATACATGAAAGATGACCTCTGACCTTCCAACCTTGCAATTGGAATGTGTTAAAATTTCTTTTAGATTTGTTTATTTGCTCAGACTGATTCTTTAATTCATTCAGAATAATTTTCAAAAAGTCAAACGTTTTTCAAATCTATATTTAAAATAACCCCTAACCCTTAATTAGAATCAATAATTTGCATTTGACATGTTTATGATTTGTTTTTAATTTTGATGAAACAACCACAACAACAAACAGGACACTGAAAACCTTTCTTCTCTCATCAGGGTGGAGCTCATCGCACCGCCAGCATGACTAGCTTGAACTCCCAGGAGTCATCTAACGACATCTCCAAGCTGACTGACAAGCAGCAATCTGAGTACCGCAGCGCTTACCAGGAGTACATTGCCCAGATGGCCCAGCTGGAGATGGGCGGCGGCGGCGGTGGAGAGAAGCCCATTCAACCACAGCCGGGACAGTTTATGACATCATCTTCAGATGACAAGAGTAAGGACATAGTTGAGCAGGATGGACACAAACCCTTCACTAAGAGGAGTGGCAGCAAGGTGGTGTCAGACACTGACTTCACCTCCAATGGCGATGCCCTCGACCCCATCACGGAGGAGGATGAAAAGGGGGACCACAGATCCTCCAAGTCCCTGCTGACCCACAAAACCTCAGCTGAAAGAGGTGGGCTGTTCCAGGGTGCCGCTGACCTAAAGCTGAAGGCTGGTGGAGGGTTACGTTACCAGAAGCTGACCAGTGATGACGAGGAGTCTGAGGAGTCAGATAATGCCCCCTTGCTGAAAGATGGCAAGAGGGTTGGAGAACCCAAACTGCCTGGTGGCTCACTGGCACTGAAGGGGAAGGACTACCTGTCGGATGCCATGCTAGACAAGAAGGATTCGTCCGACTCCGGGGTGCGCTCCAACGAGAGCTCCCCCAACCACTCGCTGCAGGATGAGGAGGCGGACCTTTCACAGCTGGAGAGGGCCAACTTGATTGAGCTGGACGAGGAGAGCCTGGCCAGGAAGCGAGGTCTTCCCAGCAGCCTCAGTGGCCTCCAGGATCCAGCTGTCGCTCGCATGTCTATATGCTCCGAGGACCAGTGTAGCCTGCTGGCCAGCAGCCCTGAGGAGAGCTGGCCCTCTTCCAAGACTTACAACCTTAACCGCACTCCGAGCAATGTGACGCTCAACAACAACACCAATTCCCAGCAGGGCAACCATCCCCGCCAGTCTGCAGAGGGTTCTAAGTCCAACCCCACCTCCTCGTCGTCTGCTGATGTCATCATCTCCCCGAGCTCCGGGACCACCGGATCCTCTGGGACTGCCGCCACCAGACCAGGGCCGAATAATGAGAATGTCCGTGTGGTGCACCTCAAGAGGGGTCTGAATCCTGGGGACCCGCCAGAAATCTGCGCCATGTCCTCCGACACTGTCACCTTTGGCGAGGAGCGCGAGAGCATCCTTTGACCTCATCATAAAAGATCAAGAGAGCACTGAGGGTCCAGTAGGAGCTGTCTCTCTGCCCTCTGAACAAATCCGGAGCTTCTGATCAGATGAGTTGTATTTAAAAGTTTGACTTTCAGAGGTCAGAGGAGCGGTTGCTGCTGGTCTGTACGTTTAGTCTTGGTGTTGCATGCTAACATTGATAGATGTAGATGAAGCTCAGTAATGACCTATAGAAGCTGCTGCATGTTTTTATTGTAACATTTTCTAATCAGTCATTTCTGTAATAGAGAAACAAAATTCAGTAATGAGTGAAGCTTAGTTAGAGTCTGAACATCAGACACAAAGTGAAGCAGAGTTGCTATTATTTTAGTGCTGTGTAGTAGCTGCTATGAGCTATTATTGACATAAGAGTTGTTAGACATCAATATATGTATAACATGTAAGCATTGCTAATGAAAAGTGTAGCTGCTCTGATGTGGTGGTCTTCAGTGAGTGTGCTCGCCATGTGATGTCACATTAAAACACGTAAAACACGTGAAACATAAAAGAAGCTGTTGACACATTAAACATGTTTCATCATGAAAATTTTGGATTTAGTTATAAAAAAACGTTTAAATTTATTCTGAAATGTGTTTCTTTCTGCCTCAAGAAAATACCAGATTCATGAAATGCAAAGTGATTTTATACAGTATGTTTACATGTTACATTGCATGTCATTTAGCTGATGTTTTTATCCAAATCTTCCAATTTTTGCATTCAACATCTATGTTGGTCCATTTAGGGCCCAGCATCTTTCCCAAGGACACGTCATCATGGGTTGGGATTCGAGCCACTTACCTTCTGGTTTGAGTACAAGCCGCCCTTAGGTATCAGGTGATTGAAATGCATTGATTGTTTTGGGCATTAATAGAATTTTGTTTTGTTTTTAAAGCAATGAGTGGCGCTCATTAGGGCTGAAACCGATTCTTGATCAAATATCAATTGATAACTGAATGTTGATCACAAATCAAACATGAAAACCAATAACCTACGTTTTAGAATAAACAACTAAAGTAAACAGAGATAGTGAAAATGACATTAACCCTGGTGTCTGTCTACAGTACCCTCCTAAAAAAAACCCTCCTAAAACCCTAACCCATGTTAGCAGACCAAACTAAAAAAGTTATCGTTACGTGAATGTTTGTCATTTCAGGTAGTTCTTATCTCACTGATGTTTGTTGAAGTGTTCATGTGTCTGATCTGTTTGTTTTAATTAGTTGATTGATGATGATACTATGTTAGTGATCTTCATTGGTTCCACATGATCAGGAAGGAAACTGGTCAAAGTATAATCCTGAAGAGTAAAAAGAATTATTGATACCAATGATGATTATTTGACTATTTAATAATATTGATCAATGTCAGATCTGCTGAAGATGCATGTTGATGTAACAGATGTTCAAGATGTTTTCCAGTGTTGTGCTTGTGTTCGTCACCTTAGTGCTGCTCTGATCATGTGACCTTAATAAACTTAAATAAATGTTGAAAAACGAATGACTGAATCATCTCTGAGCTTGTACGACCTTTGAAAGGGGTCAAACGAGAAGTTTTAGTAGGGTTAGGGTTAGGGGTTAGGGGTTAGGGTTAGGATCATAGACTGTATATAAAGATGGACGTAGTGTCCGTGACGTCACCCGTTGGTTTTTGTAGAGTGAAAATGAGGCTCGTAGTGGGCGTTTCACCCGGCGCCATCTTGCTGGGGCCTGACTCCTCCTAGTTCCGGGCTAACCCATAAATGGGCAAAAAGGCGGCGCGCGAGTGGACGCTAGGCGGGCCGAGTGAAGACTGACAACCGAGCCACGCCCACAGAGCTTATCGTTTCCTGGTTAGCTCAGGCTAAGGAGCTAGGCTAAATGCTACCCGCGACTGCTAACCGGCTAGCGCTGCGGTGTTGTTGCTCCGGGATGGTCGCGGTCGTAACATCGAACCGAGCAGAGGTAAGTTACCTTGAAACTTTACAACAACAAAACCTATTGATTTATTTATTATCATGATCATACCACATATACTTACATGCCTCAAGTGGTTTTTGATGTTATTGAGGTAATTTACTGTTTATTTAACACTTCTAATGAAGTTTGAAGCAAGTTAACTAGCTTTAGTAAAGAGTTGTGTTTTGTCATTTGATTGTAATTTTAATAAGTTAATATTAATAAGCTGCATGTGATACAGACTTGTATAACCGCCATTACTATTACAACCTCTTTTTTTAGCCTGTTATAGAAATCACAGTGAATTAGACTCAGTGCAGATGTGTAATTATATGACAGTTTAGATGTGATTATAATCTCCACACACCACTGTTGTAAACAGTGCTCATATTTATTATATATATCTGTTTTAACACTGCGAGAAGTTGAGGGACTTGAAGTGGACTGTTATCAACAGCACTGTGAGAGATTATCACCCTTGAATATTACAGATGTGGTAGAAAGACATTTTATATATTTATACAATGTTTATTTCTTTTAGTACATCAGTTTGGCTGAAAACTGTGGTGCTTCCACCTGCTGAACACAGAATAAACTGTAAGTACCCGTCTTGGCTGCTTAACACAGCTGATATTACATGTGTCAAAATTATTGTAATTATTGTATTGTACAGTATCTGTAAATAATCATGTTTCTCCTCTGTTCCTTAATATCTACAGATGTGACAATGATTTCAGCATAAAACATCCTTTAAAATGACTTTTTTCATTACATGAAGCACTGCAACACCTGATGTCCTCAGAATCCACTGTGGCAGCAGCAACAAGGTGGAGATTGGCAGCTTCAGGCTGGTCAACATGATAATAATATTGAGTCAATTTCTATATCCATTATGGTTGGTAAAATTAACACTATCACAACAATGTTCATCTTTTACTTTCTGATTTAATAAACCTTAGATAAAAAGTGTTGTCTTTTCTTTTTTGTCATAAGAGACAGAACACGGTCAGCACAGCTGTGTCCCTCAGGTTCCTTCGTCCCTAATAAAATGACAGGAAACATAAAAGTATGGCATTATTGCAGAGATACGTGTTACTTTCAAACAAAGTCTGTGTCCTTATATTCTGTGGATATTTAAGTATGTATCTGAATATGGTTTGGGATTAAACAGTGTACTACAATGAATGTGCAGTATGGAGTTATTTCACATTAAAAGTATTGCATATATAATGTAATGCATCATGTGCAATAATGTGCTTTAATTGTTAGTAAGTTCTGGGTCTATACCTGGTAGGTAAACTGTTCATTCATAAATAAAGTTCAGCTCAACAAGTTTCACACTGCAGCATCTGCACTAACGTTATGTCTGAACCAATAATCTAATAAAACATTATTACTGAAGTTACTCACAGTGACGTAGTCAAGCCAAATAGGTTGGGGAGCTGAACAACTTTACATAACTTTAAATATCTAACTTGATGATATTCACTAAACACACAGTCGCCTTCAGTTTAAAAGATTTATCACCATGAACTCTAAGCCTAGTTTATGCTTCTGCGTCGCGTCGACGCCGTAGCCTGACGTGCGCCTCCCAAAAATCGTAACTACGCGGACGTCGACGCGGACCGTAAGCGCTGTGATTGGTCCGCTCAGAACGTAAGTTCCGGCAGTTGCTTTTCCGGTCTTTCTTCCTCGTCGTAAAAACCACCTCCGCAAACGTTTTCTTTGTAGCTTGCGCTTCAACATTTGCAATATAAGCATTTGTTCTTCAACATTGATGAGCTCCAACAACAAAAACAGCTGCTCCACCTCGGTCGCCATTGTTTAACTGTTGTTTACTTTACGGAAGAAAAAGCGAGGATTCGGCTATAACCACACAAACACACCGCTACACCCCCTAGCGGCATGGCGGTGAATTGCAGAGCAACGCGTTCCCTCGACGCAGAACTTCGAATGCTCAACGACCTACGGCGTAGGTACGGCGTCGACGTGACGCAGAAGCATAAACTAGGCGCAGACCCCTACGCCGTAGCCTGACGTGCGCCTCCCAAAAATCCTAACCCTAACCCTAACGCTCCTCTCTCCGCTGTGTGGACGCTTCATGTCGGGTTAATAACTCCCATCCCTCCCGTTAGCATCGCCGTTACTGCTGCTATCTTGCCTGGAGGTTAGCGGAGCTAAGCTAACCAGCCAGGTAACAATGATAACTGCTCATCACTACTGACACGTAAATCAAAGACAGTACTTTACTCACCACAGACACTGCAGCACAGACGTCTTCCACTTCTCCGTCAGGACATCAGCCGAACAACAGACGATGATATTCACATGTGAGTGAAAACTCCTCCACAGACTCGTGCTCGGTGACGGTGATTAGCCTGTGAGCTCAGGTGAAGCCGAGCTAACAGGCTAACAGCCAGAGTGACGAGCTAACGGTGACGTCACGTGTCAATCAAGTGATAATTATTCATAATTTCAAACCTCTGTATTATCGAAACGAGCGAGTTAGAAAAAAATTCACCCCCCCCAGAGTTGTCATGGAGGAAGAACTTACTGATTGAGACTAAAGCCGTTTTTTGAACCAGGCTGTAAACACGTTTAATTCTGCTCTAAAGTCGGGCTTTTTAACATGGGAGTCAATGGGAATTGACTCCCTCTTGGAGCCAGCCTCAAGTGGCCACCCAGTGAACTGCAGTTATTTGCACTTTCGTATTGGCCTCAGCGCTCAGCCCGGGATGTTGCCGCTTGGTTAGGATAAGGGATGAAAGCACATAGGAGAAGGAGATATTCTTGAATAACTTTTTTTGTGAAGGTCGGAGCGACTTGCAAGTTGGCTCTACCCCCACTAATTCGGGTATTGCGCATCGATTGGTACCATCCCCGAGCTCGTAGGACCTAACCCTAACCTTTGTTGTGAATAGTTCCTGTGGTCTCCAGTTTCAATAACTGTAAAATTGGTTGTTTTTTAACCAATATAATAAAAAAGGGGATGAAAGTGATGATAAGATGTGTGGCTATCCTGGCATCAATCCTGGGGGACCACGAAGGCTGTGTTTACCACGGCTGTCCCTGACTTCCCCTATCCTTGGGGGGCTTTGAAAGCACTGCATAGTCAAGGGATCTGATCATCTTTGGGGAGACCCTGAATAGGTCTTTAAGCTCCATGATTTTATTACCTCTTTGCAGGATGACCCTGATGCCTCAACCCTAAGTGGCCAGACTAGGGCTACCTAGCGGTGTTAACAAATAGTCTGTGCCAGACAGGGGTCAAGTATGCACCTGTTGGGGGTCTACTGAAGTATCTTGACGACACTCTTGCTTCATTGGATGACTGGGCCGTTGAAATGGTGAGTCAAACACAATGCACTTAGGCACACATGCCATCAATACTGTACTCTTGCATATCACCTGCTGTTTTGGGTTAGGGGGTTAGGGGGTTAGGGGGTTGGGGTTAGGGTTAGGGGTTAGGGTTGGGGTTGGGGTTAGGGTTAGGGTTAGGGGTTAGGGTTAGGGTTAGGGGTTAGGGTTAAGGGTTAAGGGTTAGGGTTAGGGTTAGGGGGTTAGGGTTAGGGTTAGGGTTAGGATAAGGGGTAAAAGCACATAGGAGAAGGAGATATTCCTGAATAACTTTTTTTGTGAAAGTCGGAGCGACTTGGAAAGTGGTTCCGTCTGGACTAATTTGGGTCCTGCGGATCGATTGGTGCCATCCCCGAGCTTCTCCGACCTTTGGAAGGGGTCGAACGAGGAAATTCCCCAAAATCTGAGGAGATATTCTTGAATAACTTTTGTTGTGAAGGTCGGAGGGTTAGGGTTAGGGGGTTAGGGTTAGGGTTAGGGTTAGGGTTAGGGTTAGGGTTAGGGGTTAGGGGTTAGGGGTTAGGGTTAGGGTGTTAGGGTTAGGGTTAGGGTGTTAGGGTTAGGGGGTTAGGGTTAGGGTTAGGGTTAGGGTTAGGGTTAGGGTTAGGGGGTTAGGGGGTTAGGGTTAGGGTTAGGGGGTTAGGGTTAGGGTTAGGGTTAGGGTTAGGGTTAGGGGGTTAGGGGGTTAGGGTGTTAGGGTTAGGGGGTTAGGGTTAGGGTTAGGGTTAGGGTTAGGGTTAGGGTTAGGGTTAGGGTTAGGGTTAGGGTTAGGGTTAGGGTTAGGGTTAGGGTTAGGGTTAGGGTTAGGGTTAGGGTTAGGGTTAGGGTTAGGGTTAGGGTTAGGGTTAGGGTTAGGGTTAGGGTTAGGGTTAGGGTTAGGGTTAGGGTTAGGGTTAGGGTTAGGGTTAGGGTTAGGGTTAGGGTTAGGGTTAGGGTTAGGGTTAGGGTTAGGGTTAGGGTTAGGGTTAGGGTTAGGGTTAGGGTTAGGGTTAGGGTTAGGGTTAGGGTTAGGGTTAGGGTTAGGGTTAGGGTTAGGGTTAGGGTTAGGGTTAGGGTTAGGGTTAGGGTTAGGGTTAGGGTTAGGGTTAGGGTTAGGGTTAGGGTTAGGGTTAGGGTTAGGGTTAGGGTTAGGGTTAGGGTTAGGGTTAGGGTTAGGGTTAGGGTTAGGGTTAGGGTTAGGGTTAGGGTTAGGGTTAGGGTTAGGGTTAGGGTTAGGGTTAGGGTTAGGGTTAGGGTTAGGGTTAGGGTTAGGGTTAGGGTTAGGGTTAGGGTTAGGGTTAGGGTTAGGGTTAGGGTTAGGGTTAGGGTTAGGGTTAGGGTTAGGGTTAGGGTTAGGGTTAGGGTTAGGGTTAGGGTTAGGGTTAGGGTTAGGGTTAGGGTTAGGGTTAGGGTTAGGGTTAGGGTTAGGGTTAGGGTTAGGGTTAGGGTTAGGGTTAGGGTTAGGGTTAGGGTTAGGGTTAGGGTTAGGGTTAGGGTTAGGGTTAGGGTTAGGGTTAGGGTTAGGGTTAGGGTTAGGGTTAGGGTTAGGGTTAGGGTTAGGGTTAGGGTTAGGGTTAGGGTTAGGGTTAGGGTTAGGGTTAGGGTTAGGGTTAGGGTTAGGGTTAGGGTTAGGGTTAGGGTTAGGGTTAGGGTTAGGGTTAGGGTTAGGGTTAGGGTTAGGGTTAGGGTTAGGGTTAGGGTTAGGGTTAGGGTTAGGGTTAGGGTTAGGGTTAGGGTTAGGGTTAGGGTTAGGGTTAGGGTTAGGGTTAGGGTTAGGGTTAGGGTTAGGGTTAGGGTTAGGGTTAGGGTTAGGGTTAGGGTTAGGGTTAGGGTTAGGGTTAGGGTTAGGGTTAGGGTTAGGGTTAGGGTTAGGGTTAGGGTTAGGGTTAGGGTTAGGGTTAGGGTTAGGGTTAGGGTTAGGGTTAGGGTTAGGGTTAGGGTTAGGGTTAGGGTTAGGGTTAGGGTTAGGGTTAGGGTTAGGGTTAGGGTTAGGGTTAGGGTTAGGGTTAGGGTTAGGGTTAGGGTTAGGGTTAGGGTTAGGGTTAGGGTTAGGGTTAGGGTTAGGGTTAGGGTTAGGGTTAGGGTTAGGGTTAGGGTTAGGGTTAGGGTTAGGGTTAGGGTTAGGGTTAGGGTTAGGGTTAGGGTTAGGGTTAGGGTTAGGGTTAGGGTTAGGGTTAGGGTTAGGGTTAGGGTTAGGGTTAGGGTTAGGGTTAGGGTTAGGGTTAGGGTTAGGGTTAGGGTTAGGGTTAGGGTTAGGGTTAGGGTTAGGGTTAGGGTTAGGGTTAGGGTTAGGGTTAGGGTTAGGGTTAGGGTTAGGGTTAGGGTTAGGGTTAGGGTTAGGGTTAGGGTTAGGGTTAGGGTTAGGGTTAGGGTTAGGGTTAGGGTTAGGGTTAGGGTTAGGGTTAGGGTTAGGGTTAGGGTTAGGGTTAGGGTTAGGGTTAGGGTTAGGGTTAGGGTTAGGGTTAGGGTTAGGGTTAGGGTTAGGGTTAGGGTTAGGGTTAGGGTTAGGGTTAGGGTTAGGGTTAGGGTTAGGGTTAGGGTTAGGGTTAGGGTTAGGGTTAGGGTTAGGGTTAGGGTTAGGGTTAGGGTTAGGGTTAGGGTTAGGGTTAGGGTTAGGGTTAGGGTTAGGGTTAGGGTTAGGGTTAGGGTTAGGGTTAGGGTTAGGGTTAGGGTTAGGGTTAGGGTTAGGGTTAGGGTTAGGGTTAGGGTTAGGGTTAGGGTTAGGGTTAGGGTTAGGGTTAGGGTTAGGGTTAGGGTTAGGGTTAGGGTTAGGGTTAGGGTTAGGGTTAGGGTTAGGGTTAGGGTTAGGGTTAGGGTTAGGGTTAGGGTTAGGGTTAGGGTTAGGGTTAGGGTTAGGGTTAGGGTTAGGGTTAGGGTTAGGGTTAGGGTTAGGGTTAGGGTTAGGGTTAGGGTTAGGGTTAGGGTTAGGGTTAGGGTTAGGGTTAGGGTTAGGGTTAGGGTTAGGGTTAGGGTTAGGGTTAGGGTTAGGGTTAGGGTTAGGGTTTGGGTTAGGGTTAGGGTTAGGGTTAGGGTTAGGGTTAGGGTTAGGGTTAGGGTTAGGGTTAGGGTTAGGGTTAGGGTTAGGGTTAGGGTTAGGGTTAGGGTTAGGGTTAGGGTTAGGGTTAGGGTTAGGGTTAGGGTTAGGGTTAGGGTTAGGGTTAGGGTTAGGGTTAGGGTTAGGGTTAGGGTTAGGGTTAGGGTTAGGGTTAGGGTTAGGGTTAGGGTTAGGGTTAGGGTTAGGGTTAGGGTTAGGGTTAGGGTTAGGGTTAGGGTTAGGGTTAGGGTTAGGGTTAGGGTTAGGGTTAGGGTTAGGGTTAGGGTTAGGGTTAGGGTTAGGGTTAGGGTTAGGGTTAGGGTTAGGGTTAGGGTTAGGGTTAGGGTTAGGGTTAGGGTTAGGGTTAGGGTTAGGGTTAGGGTTAGGGTTAGGGTTAGGGTTAGGGTTAGGGTTAGGGTTAGGGTTAGGGTTAGGGTTAGGGTTAGGGTTAGGGTTAGGGTTAGGGTTAGGGTTAGGGTTAGGGTTAGGGTTAGGGTTAGGGTTAGGGTTAGGGTTAGGGTTAGGGTTAGGGTTAGGGTTAGGGTTAGGGTTAGGGTTAGGGTTAGGGTTAGGGTTAGGGTTAGGGTTAGGGTTAGGGTTAGGGTTAGGGTTAGGGTTAGGGTTAGGGTTAGGGTTAGGGTTAGGGTTAGGGTTAGGGTTAGGGTTAGGGTTAGGGTTAGGGTTAGGGTTAGGGTTAGGGTTAGGGTTAGGGTTAGGGTTAGGGTTAGGGTTAGGGTTAGGGTTAGGGTTAGGGTTAGGGTTAGGGTTAGGGTTAGGGTTAGGGTTAGGGTTAGGGTTAGGGTTAGGGTTAGGGTTAGGGTTAGGGTTAGGGTTAGGGTTAGGGTTAGGGTTAGGGTTAGGGTTAGGGTTAGGGTTAGGGTTAGGGTTAGGGTTAGGGTTAGGGTTAGGGTTAGGGTTAGGGTTAGGGTTAGGGTTAGGGTTAGGGTTAGGGTTAGGGTTAGGGTTAGGGTTAGGGTTAGGGTTAGGGTTAGGGTTAGGGTTAGGGTTAGGGTTAGGGTTAGGGTTAGGGTTAGGGTTAGGGTTAGGGTTAGGGTTAGGGTTAGGGTTAGGGTTAGGGTTAGGGTTAGGGTTAGGGTTAGGGTTAGGGTTAGGGTTAGGGTTAGGGTTAGGGTTAGGGTTAGGGTTAGGGTTAGGGTTAGGGTTAGGGTTAGGGTTAGGGTTAGGGTTAGGGTTAGGGTTAGGGTTAGGGTTAGGGTTAGGGTTAGGGTTAGGGTTAGGGTTAGGGTTAGGGTTAGGGTTAGGGTTAGGGTTAGGGTTAGGGTTAGGGTTAGGGTTAGGGTTAGGGTTAGGGTTAGGGTTAGGGTTAGGGTTAGGGTTAGGGTTAGGGTTAGGGTTAGGGTTAGGGTTAGGGTTAGGGTTAGGGTTAGGGTTAGGGTTAGGGTTAGGGTTAGGGTTAGGGTTAGGGTTAGGGTTAGGGTTAGGGTTAGGGTTAGGGTTAGGGTTAGGGTTAGGGTTAGGGTTAGGGTTAGGGTTAGGGTTAGGGTTAGGGTTAGGGTTAGGGTTAGGGTTAGGGTTAGGGTTAGGGTTAGGGTTAGGGTTAGGGTTAGGGTTAGGGTTAGGGTTAGGGTTAGGGTTAGGGTTAGGGTTAGGGTTAGGGTTAGGGTTAGGGTTAGGGTTAGGGTTAGGGTTAGGGTTAGGGTTAGGGTTAGGGTTAGGGTTAGGGTTAGGGTTAGGGTTAGGGTTAGGGTTAGGGTTAGGGTTAGGGTTAGGGTTAGGGTTAGGGTTAGGGTTAGGGTTAGGGTTAGGGTTAGGGTTAGGGTTAGGGTTAGGGTTAGGGTTAGGGTTAGGGTTAGGGTTAGGGTTAGGGTTAGGGTTAGGGTTAGGGTTAGGGTTAGGGTTAGGGTTAGGGTTAGGGTTAGGGTTAGGGTTAGGGTTAGGGTTAGGGTTAGGGTTAGGGTTAGGGTTAGGGTTAGGGTTAGGGTTAGGGTTAGGGTTAGGGTTAGGGTTAGGGTTAGGGTTAGGGTTAGGGTTAGGGTTAGGGTTAGGGTTAGGGTTAGGGTTAGGGTTAGGGTTAGGGTTAGGGTTAGGGTTAGGGTTAGGGTTAGGGTTAGGGTTAGGGTTAGGGTTAGGGTTAGGGTTAGGGTTAGGGTTAGGGTTAGGGTTAGGGTTAGGGTTAGGGTTAGGGTTAGGGTTAGGGTTAGGGTTAGGGTTAGGGTTAGGGTTAGGGTTAGGGTTAGGGTTAGGGTTAGGGTTAGGGTTAGGGTTAGGGTTAGGGTTAGGGTTAGGGTTAGGGTTAGGGTTAGGGTTAGGGTTAGGGTTAGGGTTAGGGTTAGGGTTAGGGTTAGGGTTAGGGTTAGGGTTAGGGTTAGGGTTAGGGTTAGGGTTAGGGTTAGGGTTAGGGTTAGGGTTAGGGTTAGGGTTAGGGTTAGGGTTAGGGTTAGGGTTAGGGTTAGGGTTAGGGTTAGGGTTAGGGTTAGGGTTAGGGTTAGGGTTAGGGTTAGGGTTAGGGTTAGGGTTAGGGTTAGGGTTAGGGTTAGGGTTAGGGTTAGGGTTAGGGTTAGGGTTAGGGTTAGGGTTAGGGTTAGGGTTAGGGTTAGGGTTAGGGTTAGGGTTAGGGTTAGGGTTAGGGTTAGGGTTAGGGTTAGGGTTAGGGTTAGGGTTAGGGTTAGGGTTAGGGTTAGGGTTAGGGTTAGGGTTAGGGTTAGGGTTAGGGTTAGGGTTAGGGTTAGGGTTAGGGTTAGGGTTAGGGTTAGGGTTAGGGTTAGGGTTAGGGTTAGGGTTAGGGTTAGGGTTAGGGTTAGGGTTAGGGTTAGGGTTAGGGTTAGGGTTAGGGTTAGGGTTAGGGTTAGGGTTAGGGTTAGGGTTAGGGTTAGGGTTAGGGTTAGGGTTAGGGTTAGGGTTAGGGTTAGGGTTAGGGTTAGGGTTAGGGTTAGGGTTAGGGTTAGGGTTAGGGTTAGGGTTAGGGTTAGGGTTAGGGTTAGGGTTAGGGTTAGGGTTAGGGTTAGGGTTAGGGTTAGGGTTAGGGTTAGGGTTAGGGTTAGGGTTAGGGTTAGGGTTAGGGTTAGGGTTAGGGTTAGGGTTAGGGTTAGGGTTAGGGTTAGGGTTAGGGTTAGGGTTAGGGTTAGGGTTAGGGTTAGGGTTAGGGTTAGGGTTAGGGTTAGGGTTAGGGTTAGGGTTAGGGTTAGGGTTAGGGTTAGGGTTAGGGTTAGGGTTAGGGTTAGGGTTAGGGTTAGGGTTAGGGTTAGGGTTAGGGTTAGGGTTAGGGTTAGGGTTAGGGTTAGGGTTAGGGTTAGGGTTAGGGTTAGGGTTAGGGTTAGGGTTAGGGTTAGGGTTAGGGTTAGGGTTAGGGTTAGGGTTAGGGTTAGGGTTAGGGTTAGGGTTAGGGTTAGGGTTAGGGTTAGGGTTAGGGTTAGGGTTAGGGTTAGGGTTAGGGTTAGGGTTAGGGTTAGGGTTAGGGTTAGGGTTAGGGTTAGGGTTAGGGTTAGGGTTAGGGTTAGGGTTAGGGTTAGGGTTAGGGTTAGGGTTAGGGTTAGGGTTAGGGTTAGGGTTAGGGTTAGGGTTAGGGTTAGGGTTAGGGTTAGGGTTAGGGTTAGGGTTAGGGTTAGGGTTAGGGTTAGGGTTAGGGTTAGGGTTAGGGTTAGGGTTAGGGTTAGGGTTAGGGTTAGGGTTAGGGTTAGGGTTAGGGTTAGGGTTAGGGTTAGGGTTAGGGTTAGGGTTAGGGTTAGGGTTAGGGTTAGGGTTAGGGTTAGGGTTAGGGTTAGGGTTAGGGTTAGGGTTAGGGTTAGGGTTAGGGTTAGGGTTAGGGTTAGGGTTAGGGTTAGGGTTAGGGTTAGGGTTAGGGTTAGGGTTAGGGTTAGGGTTAGGGTTAGGGTTAGGGTTAGGGTTAGGGTTAGGGTTAGGGTTAGGGTTAGGGTTAGGGTTAGGGTTAGGGTTAGGGTTAGGGTTAGGGTTAGGGTTAGGGTTAGGGTTAGGGTTAGGGTTAGGGTTAGGGTTAGGGTTAGGGTTAGGGTTAGGGTTAGGGTTAGGGTTAGGGTTAGGGTTAGGGTTAGGGTTAGGGTTAGGGTTAGGGTTAGGGTTAGGGTTAGGGTTAGGGTTAGGGTTAGGGTTAGGGTTAGGGTTAGGGTTAGGGTTAGGGTTAGGGTTAGGGTTAGGGTTAGGGTTAGGGTTAGGGTTAGGGTTAGGGTTAGGGTTAGGGTTAGGGTTAGGGTTAGGGTTAGGGTTAGGGTTAGGGTTAGGGTTAGGGTTAGGGTTAGGGTTAGGGTTAGGGTTAGGGTTAGGGTTAGGGTTAGGGTTAGGGTTAGGGTTAGGGTTAGGGTTAGGGTTAGGGTTAGGGTTAGGGTTAGGGTTAGGGTTAGGGTTAGGGTTAGGGTTAGGGTTAGGGTTAGGGTTAGGGTTAGGGTTAGGGTTAGGGTTAGGGTTAGGGTTAGGGTTAGGGTTAGGGTTAGGGTTAGGGTTAGGGTTAGGGTTAGGGTTAGGGTTAGGGTTAGGGTTAGGGTTAGGGTTAGGGTTAGGGTTAGGGTTAGGGTTAGGGTTAGGGTTAGGGTTAGGGTTAGGGTTAGGGTTAGGGTTAGGGTTAGGGTTAGGGTTAGGGTTAGGGTTAGGGTTAGGGTTAGGGTTAGGGTTAGGGTTAGGGTTAGGGTTAGGGTTAGGGTTAGGGTTAGGGTTAGGGTTAGGGTTAGGGTTAGGGTTAGGGTTAGGGTTAGGGTTAGGGTTAGGGTTAGGGTTAGGGTTAGGGTTAGGGTTAGGGTTAGGGTTAGGGTTAGGGTTAGGGTTAGGGTTAGGGTTAGGGTTAGGGTTAGGGTTAGGGTTAGGGTTAGGGTTAGGGTTAGGGTTAGGGTTAGGGTTAGGGTTAGGGTTAGGGTTAGGGTTAGGGTTAGGGTTAGGGTTAGGGTTAGGGTTAGGGTTAGGGTTAGGGTTAGGGTTAGGGTTAGGGTTAGGGTTAGGGTTAGGGTTAGGGTTAGGGTTAGGGTTAGGGTTAGGGTTAGGGTTAGGGTTAGGGTTAGGGTTAGGGTTAGGGTTAGGGTTAGGGTTAGGGTTAGGGTTAGGGTTAGGGTTAGGGTTAGGGTTAGGGTTAGGGTTAGGGTTAGGGTTAGGGTTAGGGTTAGGGTTAGGGTTAGGGTTAGGGTTAGGGTTAGGGTTAGGGTTAGGGTTAGGGTTAGGGTTAGGGTTAGGGTTAGGGTTAGGGTTAGGGTTAGGGTTAGGGTTAGGGTTAGGGTTAGGGTTAGGGTTAGGGTTAGGGTTAGGGTTAGGGTTAGGGTTAGGGTTAGGGTTAGGGTTAGGGTTAGGGTTAGGGTTAGGGTTAGGGTTAGGGTTAGGGTTAGGGTTAGGGTTAGGGTTAGGGTTAGGGTTAGGGTTAGGGTTAGGGTTAGGGTTAGGGTTAGGGTTAGGGTTAGGGTTAGGGTTAGGGTTAGGGTTAGGGTTAGGGTTAGGGTTAGGGTTAGGGTTAGGGTTAGGGTTAGGGTTAGGGTTAGGGTTAGGGTTAGGGTTAGGGTTAGGGTTAGGGTTAGGGTTAGGGTTAGGGTTAGGGTTAGGGTTAGGGTTAGGGTTAGGGTTAGGGTTAGGGTTAGGGTTAGGGTTAGGGTTAGGGTTAGGGTTAGGGTTAGGGTTAGGGTTAGGGTTAGGGTTAGGGTTAGGGTTAGGGTTAGGGTTAGGGTTAGGGTTAGGGTTAGGGTTAGGGTTAGGGTTAGGGTTAGGGTTAGGGTTAGGGTTAGGGTTAGGGTTAGGGTTAGGGTTAGGGTTAGGGTTAGGGTTAGGGTTAGGGTTAGGGTTAGGGTTAGGGTTAGGGTTAGGGTTAGGGTTAGGGTTAGGGTTAGGGTTAGGGTTAGGGTTAGGGTTAGGGTTAGGGTTAGGGTTAGGGTTAGGGTTAGGGTTAGGGTTAGGGTTAGGGTTAGGGTTAGGGTTAGGGTTAGGGTTAGGGTTAGGGTTAGGGTTAGGGTTAGGGTTAGGGTTAGGGTTAGGGTTAGGGTTAGGGTTAGGGTTAGGGTTAGGGTTAGGGTTAGGGTTAGGGTTAGGGTTAGGGTTAGGGTTAGGGTTAGGGTTAGGGTTAGGGTTAGGGTTAGGGTTAGGGTTAGGGTTAGGGTTAGGGTTAGGGTTAGGGTTAGGGTTAGGGTTAGGGTTAGGGTTAGGGTTAGGGTTAGGGTTAGGGTTAGGGTTAGGGTTAGGGTTAGGGTTAGGGTTAGGGTTAGGGTTAGGGTTAGGGTTAGGGTTAGGGTTAGGGTTAGGGTTAGGGTTA
Source organism: Paralichthys olivaceus (assembly GCF_024713975.1). NCBI lineage: Eukaryota > Metazoa > Chordata > Actinopteri > Pleuronectiformes > Paralichthyidae > Paralichthys > Paralichthys olivaceus. Next base: position 20,610,755 of record NC_091111.1, read on the forward strand.
GGGTTAGGGTTAGGGTTAGGGTTAGGGTTAGGGTTAGGGTTAGGGTTAGGGTTAGGGTTAGGGTTAGGGTTAGGGTTAGGGTTAGGGTTAGGGTTAGGGTTAGGGTTAGGGTTAGGGTTAGGGTTAGGGTTAGGGTTAGGGTTAGGGTTAGGGTTAGGGTTTGGGTTAGGGTTAGGGTTAGGGTTAGGGTTAGGGTTAGGGTTAGGGTTAGGGTTAGGGTTAGGGTTAGGGTTAGGGTTAG
>NC_091112.1:0-12500 GCF_024713975.1 Paralichthys olivaceus
GGTGGTACCAATGGATCGGGCATAGCCACATTAGTGGAGATGGAACCAACTTCCAAGTCTCTATGACCTTCAGCAAAAAAGGTATTGAAGAATATCTTGATCTCCAATGGGGCTTCATCCCTAACCCTAATCACAACCCTAACCCTAACCCTAACCCTAATCACAACCCTAACCCTAACCCTAATTGCACTCCTAACCCATATTCACCATAGGGTGAATAACTCTGTGCTGCTTGCTCGAAATGTGCTGAAATTCGGTGTGGTTGTGTGGCAGGCTACCCTTTATGAATCATGAAATGCCCAAGTCTCTAGGACTTTCGGAAAAAAAGTTATTTCAAAATATCTTGTAATTTTTTTTTTAGATTTGGTGGTTTCACCATTTCCGAAGGTCGTAGAAGCTCGGGGGTGTTACCAATGGATCGGGCATAGCCACATTAGTGGAGATGGAACCAACTTCCAAGTCTCTACGACATTCAGAAAAAAAGTTATTGAAGAATATCTTGATCTCCAATAGGTTTTCATCCCTAACCCTAACCCTAATCACAACCCAAAATGCAAACACTAATCACAACCCTAACCCTAACCCTTCCGAAGGTCGTAGAAGCTTGGGGGTGGTACCAATGGATCGGGCATAGCCACATTAGTGGAGATGGAACCAACTTCCAAGTCTCTACGACCTTCAGCAAAAAAGTTATTGAAGAATATCTTGATCTCCAATGGGGCTTCATCCCTAACCCTAATCACAACCCTAACCCTAATCACAACCCTAACCCTAACCCTAATTGCAACCCTAACCCATATTCACCATAGGGTGAATAACTCCGCGCTGCTTGCTCGAAATGTGCTGAAATTCGGTGTGGTTGTGTGGCAGGCTACCCTTTATGAATCATGAAATGCCCAAGTCTCTAGGACTTTCGGAAAAAAAGTTATTTCAAAATATCTTGTAATTTTTTTTTTAGATTTGGTGGTTTCACCATTTCCGAAGGTCGTAGAAGCTCGGGGGTGTTACCAATGGATCGGGCATAGCCACATTAGTGGAGATGGAACCAACTTCCAAGTCTCTACGACATTCAGAAAAAAAGTTATTGAAGAATATCTTGATCTCCAATAGGTTTTCATCCCTTACCCTAACCCTAATCACAACCCAAAATGCAAACACTAATCACAACCCTAACCCTAACCCTTCCGAAGGTCGTAGAAGCTTGGGGGTGGTACCAATGGATCGGGCATAGCCACATTAGTGGAGATGGAACCAACTTCCAAGTCTCTACGACATTCAGAAAAAAAGTTATTGAAGAATATCTTGATCTCCAATAGGTTTTCATCCCTAACCCTAACCCTAATCACAACCCAAAATGCAAACACTAATCACAACCCTAACCCTAACCCTTCCGAAGGTCGTAGAAGCTTGGGGGTGGTACCAATGGATCGGGCATAGCCACATTAGTGGAGATGGAACCAACTTCCAAGTCTCTACGACATTCAGAAAAAAAGTTATTGAAGAATATCTTGATCTCCAATAGGTTTTCATCCCTAACCCTAACCCTAATCACAACCCAAAATGCAAACACTAATCACAACCCTAACCCTAACCCTTCCGAAGGTCGTAGAAGCTTGGGGGTGGTACCAATGGATCGGGCATAGCCACATTAGTGGAGATGGAACCAACTTCCAAGTCTCTATGACCTTCAGCAAAAAAGGTATTGAAGAATATCTTGATCTCCAATGGGGCTTCATCCCTAACCCTAATCACAACCCTAACCCTAACCCTAACCCTAATCACAACCCTAACCCTAATCACAACCCTAACCCTAACCCTAATTGCAACCCTAACCCATATTCACCATAGGGTGAATAACTCCGCGCTGCTTGCTCGAAATGTGCTGAAATTCGGTGTGGTTGTGTGGCAGGCTACCCTTTATGAATCATGAAATGCCCAAGTCTCTAGGACTTTCGGAAAAAAAGTTATTTCAAAATATCTTGTAATTTTATTTTTAGATTTGGTGGTTTCACCATTTCCGAAGGTCGTAGAAGCTCGGGGGTGTTACCAATGGATCGGGCATAGCCACATTAGTGGAGATGGAACCAACTTCCAAGTCTCTACGACATTCAGAAAAAAAGTTATTGAAGAATATCTTGATCTCCAATAGGTTTTCATCCCTAACCCTAACCCTAATCACAACCCAAAATGCAAACACTAATCACAACCCTAACCCTAACCCTTCCGAAGGTCGTAGAAGCTTGGGGGTGGTACCAATGGATCGGGCATAGCCACATTAGTGGAGATGGAACCAACTTCCAAGTCTCTATGACCTTCAGCAAAAAAGGTATTGAAGAATATCTTGATCTCCAATGGGGCTTCATCCCTAACCCTAATCACAACCCTAACCCTAACCCTAATTGCAACCCTTACCCATATTCACCATAGGGTGAATAACTCTGCGCTGCTTGCTCGAAATGTGCTGAAATTCGGTGTGGTTGTGTGGCAGGCTACCCTTTATGAATCATGAAATGCCCAAGTCTCTAGGACTTTCGGAAAAAAAGTTATTTCAAAATATCTTGTAATTTTTTTTTTAGATTTGGTGGTTTCACCATTTCCGAAGGTCGTAGAAGCTCGGGGGTGTTACCAATGGATCGGGCATAGCCACATTAGTGGAGATGGAACCAACTTCCAAGTCTCTACGACATTCAGAAAAAAAGTTATTGAAGAATATCTTGATCTCCAATAGGTTTTCATCCCTAACCCTAACCCTAATCACAACCCAAAATGCAAACACTAATCACAACCCTAACCCTAACCCTTCCGAAGGTCGTAGAAGCTTGGGGGTGGTACCAATGGATCGGGCATAGCCACATTAGTGGAGATGGAACCAACTTCCAAGTCTCTATGACCTTCAGCAAAAAAGTTATTGAAGAATATCTTGATCTCCAATGGGGCTTCATCCCTAACCCTAATCACAACCCTAACCCTAACCCTAACCCTAATCACAACCCTAACCCTAACCCTAATTGCAACCCTAACCCATATTCACCATAGGGTGAATAACTCTGCGCTGCTTGCTCGAAATGTGCTGAAATTCAGTGTGGTTGTGTGGCAGGCTACCCTTTATGAATCATGAAATGCCCAAGTCTCTAGGACTTTCGGAAAAAAAGTTATTTCAAAATATCTTGTAATTTTTTTTTTAGATTTGGTGGTTTCACCATTTCCAAAGGTCGTAGAAGCTCGGGGGTGTTACCAATGGATCGGGCATAGCCACATTAGTGGAGATGGAATCAACTTCCAAGTCTCTACGACATTCAGAAAAAAAGTTATTGAAGAATATCTTGATCTCCAAAAGGTTTTCATCCCTAACCCTAACCCTAATCACAACCCAAAATGCAAACACTAATCACAACCCTAACCCTTCCGAAGGTCGTAGAAGCTTGGGGGTGGTACCAATGGATCGGGCATAGCCACATTAGTGGAGATGGAACCAACTTCCAAGTCTCTACGACATTCAGAAAAAAAGTTATTGAAGAATATCTTGATCTCCAGTAGGTTTTCATCCCTAACCCTAACCCTAATCACAACCCAAAATGCAAACACTAATCACAACCCTAACCCTAACCCTTCCGAAGGTCGTAGAAGCTTGGGGGTGGTACCAATGGATCGGGCATAGCCACATTAGTGGAGATGGAACCAACTTCCAAGTCTCTACGACATTCAGAAAAAAAGTTATTGAAGAATATCTTGATCTCCAATAGGTTTTCATCCCTAACCCTAACCCTAATCACAACCCAAAATGCAAACACTAATCACAACCCTAACCCTAACCCTTCCGAAGGTCGTAGAAGCTTGGGGGTGGTACCAATGGATCGGGCATAGCCACATTAGTGGAGATGGAACCAACTTCCAAGTCTCTACGACATTCAGAAAAAAAGTTATTGAAGAATATCTTGATCTCCAGTAGGTTTTCATCCCTAACCCTAACCCTAATCACAACCCAAAATGCAAACACTAATCACAACCCTAACCCTAACCCTTCCGAAGGTCGTAGAAGCTTGGGGGTGGTACCAATGGATCGGGCATAGCCACATTAGTGGAGATGGAACCAACTTCCAAGTCTCTACGACATTCAGAAAAAAAGTTATTGAAGAATATCTTGATCTCCAATAGGTTTTCATCCCTAACCCTAACCCTAATCACAACCCAAAATGCAAACACTAATCACAACCCTAACCCTAACCCTTCCGAAGGTCGTAGAAGCTTGGGGGTGGTACCAATGGATCGGGCATAGCCACATTAGTGGAGATGGAACCAACTTCCAAGTCTCTACGACATTCAGAAAAAAAGTTATTGAAGAATATCTTGATCTCCAATGGGGTTTCATCCCTAACCCTAATCACAACCCTAACCCTAACCCTAACCCTAATCACAACCCTAACCCTAACCCTAATTGCAACCCTAACCCATATTCACCATAGGGTGAATAACTCCGCGCTGCTTGCTCGAAATGTGCTGAAATTCGGTGTGGTTGTGTGGCAGGCTACCCTTTATGAATCATGAAATGCCCAAGTCTCTAGGACTTTCGGAAAAAAAGTTATTTCAAAATATCTTGTAATTTTTTTTTTAGATTTGGTGGTTTCACCATTTCCGAAGGTCGTAGAAGCTCGGGGGTGTTACCAATGGATCGGGCATAGCCACATTAGTGGAGATGGAACCAACTTCCAAGTCTCTACGACATTCAGAAAAAAAGTTATTGAAGAATATCTTGATCTCCAATAGGTTTTCATCCCTTACCCTAACCCTAATCACAACCCAAAATGCAAACACTAATCACAACCCTAACCCTAACCCTTCCGAAGGTCGTAGAAGCTTGGGGGTGGTACCAATGGATCGGGCATAGCCACATTAGTGGAGATGGAACCAACTTCCAAGTCTCTACGACATTCAGAAAAAAAGTTATTGAAGAATATCTTGATCTCCAATAGGTTTTCATCCCTAACCCTAACCCTAATCACAACCCAAAATGCAAACACTAATCACAACCCTAACCCTAACCCTTCCGAAGGTCGTAGAAGCTTGGGGGTGGTACCAATGGATCGGGCATAGCCACATTAGTGGAGATGGAACCAACTTCCAAGTCTCTACGACCTTCAGCAAAAAAGTTATTGAAGAATATCTTGATCTCCAATGGGGCTTCATCCCTAACCCTAATCACAACCCTAACCCTAATCACAACCCTAACCCTAACCCTAATTGCAACCCTAACCCATATTCACCATAGGGTGAATAACTCCGCGCTGCTTGCTCGAAATGTGCTGAAATTCGGTGTGGTTGTGTGGCAGGCTACCCTTTATGAATCATGAAATGCCCAAGTCTCTAGGACTTTCGGAAAAAAAGTTATTTCAAAATATCTTGTAATTTTTTTTTTAGATTTGGTGGTTTCACCATTTCCGAAGGTCGTAGAAGCTCGGGGGTGTTACCAATGGATCGGGCATAGCCACATTAGTGGAGATGGAACCAACTTCCAAGTCTCTACGACATTCAGAAAAAAAGTTATTGAAGAATATTTTGATCTCCAATAGGTTTTCATCCCTAACCCTAACCCTAATCACAACCCAAAATGCAAACACTAATCACAACCCTAACCCTAACCCTTCCGAAGGTCGTAGAAGCTTGGGGGTGGTACCAATGGATCGGGCATAGCCACATTAGTGGAGATGGAACCAACTTCCAAGTCTCTATGACCTTCAGCAAAAAAGTTATTGAAGAATATCTTGATCTCCAATGGGGCTTCATCCCTAACCCTAATCACAACCCTAACCCTAACCCTAACCCTAATCACAACCCTAACCCTAACCCTAATTGCAACCCTAACCCATATTCACCATAGGGTGAATAACTCTGCGCTGCTTGCTCGAAATGTGCTGAAATTCGGTGTGGTTGTGTGGCAGGCTACCCTTTATGAATCATGAAATGCCCAAGTCTCTAGGACTTTCGGAAAAAAAGTTATTTCAAAATATCTTGTAATTTTTTTTTTAGATTTGGTGGTTTCACCATTTCCGAAGGTCGTAGAAGCTCGGGGGTGTTACCAATGGATCGGGCATAGCCACATTAGTGGAGATGGAACCAACTTCCAAGTCTCTACGACATTCAGAAAAAAAGTTATTGAAGAATATCTTGATCTCCAATAGGTTTTCATCCCTAACCCTAACCCTAATCACAACCCAAAATGCAAACACTAATCACAACCCTAACCCTAACCCTTCCGAAGGTCGTAGAAGCTTGGGGGTGGTACCAATGGATCGGGCATAGCCACATTAGTGGAGATGGAACCAACTTCCAAGTCTCTATGACCTTCAGCAAAAAAGGTATTGAAGAATATCTTGATCTCCAATGGGGCTTCATCCCTAACCCTAATCACAACCCTAACCCTAACCCTAACCCTAATCACAACCCTAACCCTAACCCTAATTGCAACCCTAACCCATATTCACCATAGGGTGAATAACTCCGCGCTGCTTGCTCGAAATGTGCTGAAATTCGGTGTGGTTGTGTGGCAGGCTACCCTTTATGAATCATGAAATGCCCAAGTCTCTAGGACTTTCGGAAAAAAAGTTATTTCAAAATATCTTGTAATTTTTTTTTTAGATTTGGTGGTTTCACCATTTCCGAAGGTCGTAGAAGCTCGGGGGTGTTACCAATGGATCGGGCATAGCCACATTAGTGGAGATGGAACCAACTTCCAAGTCTCTACGACATTCAGAAAAAAAGTTATTGAAGAATATCTTGATCTCCAATAGGTTTTCATCCCTAACCCTAACCCTAATCACAACCCAAAATGCAAACACTAATCACAACCCTAACCCTAACCCTTCCGAAGGTCGTAGAAGCTTGGGGGTGGTACCAATGGATCGGGCATAGCCACATTAGTGGAGATGGAACCAACTTCCAAGTCTCTATGACCTTCAGCAAAAAAGGTATTGAAGAATATCTTGATCTCCAATGGGGCTTCATCCCTAACCCTAATCACAACCCTAACCCTAACCCTAATTGCAACCCTAACCCATATTCACCATAGGGTGAATAACTCTGCGCTGCTTGCTCGAAATGTGCTGAAATTCGGTGTGGTTGTGTGGCAGGCTACCCTTTATGAATCATGAAATGCCCAAGTCTCTAGGACTTTCGGAAAAAAAGTTATTTCAAAATATCTTGTAATTTTTTTTTTAGATTTGGTGGTTTCACCATTTCCGAAGGTCGTAGAAGCTCGGGGGTGTTACCAATGGATCGGGCATAGCCACATTAGTGGAGATGGAACCAACTTCCAAGTCTCTACGACATTCAGAAAAAAAGTTATTGAAGAATATCTTGATCTCCAGTAGGTTTTCATCCCTAACCCTAACCCTAATCACAACCCAAAATGCAAACACTAATCACAACCCTAACCCTAACCCTTCCGAAGGTCGTAGAAGCTTGGGGGTGGTACCAATGGATCGGGCATAGCCACATTAGTGGAGATGGAACCAACTTCCAAGTCTCTACGACATTCAGAAAAAAAGTTATTGAAGAATATCTTGATCTCCAATAGGTTTTCATCCCTAACCCTAACCCTAATCACAAACCAAAATGCAAACACTAATCACAACCCTAACCCTAACCCTTCCGAAGGTCGTAGAAGCTTGGGGGTGGTACCAATGGATCGGGCATAGCCACATTAGTGGAGATGGAACCAACTTCCAAGTCTCTACGACATTCAGAAAAAAAGTTATTGAAGAATATCTTGATCTCCAATGGGGTTTCATCCCTAACCCTAATCACAACCCTAACCCTAACCCTAACCCTAATCACAACCCTAACCCTAACCCTAATTGCAACCCTAACCCATATTCACCATAGGGTGAATAACTCCGCGCTGCTTGCTCGAAATGTGCTGAAATTCGGTGTGGTTGTGTGGCAGGCTACCCTTTATGAATCATGAAATGCCCAAGTCTCTAGGACTTTCGGAAAAAAAGTTATTTCAAAATATCTTGTAATTTTTTTTTTAGATTTGGTGGTTTCACCATTTCCGAAGGTCGTAGAAGCTCGGGGGTGTTACCAATGGATCGGGCATAGCCACATTAGTGGAGATGGAACCAACTTCCAAGTCTCTACGACATTCAGAAAAAAAGTTATTGAAGAATATCTTGATCTCCAATAGGTTTTCATCCCTTACCCTAACCCTAATCACAACCCAAAATGCAAACACTAATCACAACCCTAACCCTAACCCTTCCGAAGGTCGTAGAAGCTTGGGGGTGGTACCAATGGATCGGGCATAGCCACATTAGTGGAGATGGAACCAACTTCCAAGTCTCTACGACATTCAGAAAAAAAGTTATTGAAGAATATCTTGATCTCCAATAGGTTTTCATCCCTAACCCTAACCCTAATCACAACCCAAAATGCAAACACTAATCACAACCCTAACCCTAACCCTTCCGAAGGTCGTAGAAGCTTGGGGGTGGTACCAATGGATCGGGCATAGCCACATTAGTGGAGATGGAACCAACTTCCAAGTCTCTATGACCTTCAGCAAAAAAGGTATTGAAGAATATCTTGATCTCCAATGGGGCTTCATCCCTAACCCTAATCACAACCCTAACCCTAACCCTAATCACAACCCTAACCCTAACCCTAATTGCACTCCTAACCCATATTCACCATAGGGTGAATAACTCTGCGCTGCTTGCTCGAAATGTGCTGAAATTCGGTGTGGTTGTGTGGCAGGCTACCCTTTATGAATCATGAAATGCCCAAGTCTCTAGGACTTTCGGAAAAAAAGTTATTTCAAAATATCTTGTAATTTTTTTTTTAGATTTGGTGGTTTCACCATTTCCGAAGGTCGTAGAAGCTCGGGGGTGTTACCAATGGATCGGGCATAGCCACATTAGTGGAGATGGAACCAACTTCCAAGTCTCTACGACATTCAGAAAAAAAGTTATTGAAGAATATCTTGATCTCCAATAGGTTTTCATCCCTAACCCTAACCCTAATCACAACCCAAAATGCAAACACTAATCACAACCCTAACCCTAACCCTTCCGAAGGTCGTAGAAGCTTGGGGGTGGTACCAATGGATCGGGCATAGCCACATTAGTGGAGATGGAACCAACTTCCAAGTCTCTACGACCTTCAGCAAAAAAGTTATTGAAGAATATCTTGATCTCCAATGGGGCTTCATCCCTAACCCTAATCACAACCCTAACCCTAATCACAACCCTAACCCTAACCCTAATTGCAACCCTAACCCATATTCACCATAGGGTGAATAACTCCGCGCTGCTTGCTCGAAATGTGCTGAAATTCGGTGTGGTTGTGTGGCAGGCTACCCTTTATGAATCATGAAATGCCCAAGTCTCTAGGACTTTCGGAAAAAAAGTTATTTCAAAATATCTTGTAATTTTTTTTTTAGATTTGGTGGTTTCACCATTTCCGAAGGTCGTAGAAGCTCGGGGGTGTTACCAATGGATCGGGCATAGCCACATTAGTGGAGATGGAACCAACTTCCAAGTCTCTACGACATTCAGAAAAAAAGTTATTGAAGAATATCTTGATCTCCAATAGGTTTTCATCCCTAACCCTAACCCTAATCACAACCCAAAATGCAAACACTAATCACAACCCTAACCCTAACCCTTCCGAAGGTCGTAGAAGCTTGGGGGTGGTACCAATGGATCGGGCATAGCCACATTAGTGGAGATGGAACCAACTTCCAAGTCTCTATGACCTTCAGCAAAAAAGGTATTGAAGAATATCTTGATCTCCAATGGGGCTTCATCCCTAACCCTAATCACAACCCTAACCCTAACCCTAACCCTAATCACAACCCTAACCCTAACCCTAATTGCAACCCTAACCCATATTCACCATAGGGTGAATAACTCTGCGCTGCTTGCTCGAAATGTGCTGAAATTCGGTGTGGTTGTGTGGCAGGCTACCCTTTATGAATCATGAAATGCCCAAGTCTCTAGGACTTTCGGAAAAAAAGTTATTTCAAAATATCTTGTAATTTTTTTTTTAGATTTGGTGGTTTCACCATTTCCGAAGGTCGTAGAAGCTCGGGGGTGTTACCAATGGATCGGGCATAGCCACATTAGTGGAGATGGAACCAACTTCCAAGTCTCTACGACATTCAGAAAAAAAGTTATTGAAGAATATCTTGATCTCCAATAGGTTTTCATCCCTTACCCTAACCCTAATCACAACCCAAAATGCAAACACTAATCACAACCCTAACCCTAACCCTTCCGAAGGTCGTAGAAGCTTGGGGGTGGTACCAATGGATCGGGCATAGCCACATTAGTGGAGATGGAACCAACTTCCAAGTCTCTACGACATTCAGAAAAAAAGTTATTGAAGAATATCTTGATCTCCAATAGGTTTTCATCCCTAACCCTAACCCTAATCACAACCCAAAATGCAAACACTAATCACAACCCTAACCCTAACCCTTCCGAAGGTCGTAGAAGCTTGGGGGTGGTACCAATGGATCGGGCATAGCCACATTTGTGGAGATGGAACCAACTTCCAAGTCTCTATGACCTTCAGCAAAAAAGGTATTGAAGAATATCTTGATCTCCAATGGGGCTTCATCCCTAACCCTAATCACAACCCTAACCCTAACCCTAATCACAACCCTAACCCTAACCCTAATTGCACTCCTAACCCATATTCACCATAGGGTGAATAACTCTGCGCTGCTTGCTCGAAATGTGCTGAAATTCGGTGTGGTTGTGTGGCAGGCTACCCTTTATGAATCATGAAATGCCCAAGTCTCTAGGACTTTCGGAAAAAAAGTTATTTCAAAATATCTTGTAATTTTTTTTTTAGATTTGGTGGTTTCACCATTTCCGAAGGTCGTAGAAGCTCGGGGGTGTTACCAATGGATCGGGCATAGCCACATTAGTGGAGATGGAACCAACTTCCAAGTCTCTACGACATTCAGAAAAAAAGTTATTGAAGAATATCTTGATCTCCAATAGGTTTTCATCCCTAACCCTAACCCTAATCACAACCCAAAATGCAAACACTAATCACAACCCTAACCCTAACCCTTCCGAAGGTCGTAGAAGCTTGGGGGTGGTACCAATGGATCGGGCATAGCCACATTAGTGGAGATGGAACCAACTTCCAAGTCTCTACGACCTTCAGCAAAATAGTTATTGAAGAATATCTTGATCTCCAATGGGGCTTCATCCCTAACCCTAATCACAACCCTAACCCTAATCACAACCCTAACCCTAACCCTAATTGCAACCCTAACCCATATTCACCATAGGGTGAATAACTCCGCGCTGCTTGCTCGAAATGTGCTGAAATTCGGTGTGGTTGTGTGGCAGGCTACCCTTTATGAATCATGAAATGCCCAAGTCTCTAGGACTTTCGGAAAAAAAGTTATTTCAAAATATCTTGTAATTTTTTTTTTAGATTTGGTGGTTTCACCATTTCCGAAGGTCGTAGAAGCTCGGGGGTGTTACCAATGGATCGGGCATAGCCACATTAGTGGAGATGGAACCAACTTCCAAGTCTCTACGACATTCAGAAAAAAAGTTATTGAAGAATATCTTGATCTCCAATAGGTTTTCATCCCTAACCCTAACCCTAATCACAACCCAAAATGCAAACACTAATCACAACCCTAACCCTAACCCTTCCGAAGGTCGTAGAAGCTTGGGGGTGGTACCAATGGATCGGGCATAGCCACATTAGTGGAGATGGAACCAACTTCCAAGTCTCTATGACCTTCAGCAAAAAAGGTATTGAAGAATATCTTGATCTCCAATGGGGCTTCATCCCTAACCCTAATCACAACCCTAACCCTAACCCTAACCCTAATCACAACCCTAACCCTAACCCTAATTGCAACCCTAACCCATATTCACCATAGGGTGAATAACTCTGCGCTGCTTGCTCGAAATGTGCTGAAATTCGGTGTGGTTGTGTGGCAGGCTACCCTTTATGAATCATGAAATGCCCAAGTCTCTAGGACTTTCGGAAAAAAAGTTATTTCAAAATATCTTGTAATTTTTTTTTTAGATTTGGTGGTTTCACCATTTCCGAAGGTCGTAGAAGCTCGGGGGTGTTACCAATGGATCGGGCATAGCCACATTAGTGGAGATGGAACCAACTTCCAAGTCTCTAAGACATTCAGAAAAAAAGTTATTGAAGAATATCTTGATCTCCAATAGGTTTTCATCCCTAACCCTAACCCTAATCACAACCCAAAATGCAAACACTAATCACAACCCTAACCCTAACCCTTCCGAAGGTCGTAGAAGCTTGGGGGTGGTACCAATGGATCGGGCATAGCCACATTAGTGGAGATGGAACCAACTTCCAAGTCTCTACGACATTCAGAAAAAAAGTTATTGAAGAATATCTTGATCTCCAATAGGTTTTCATCCCTAACCCTAACCCTAATCACAACCCAAAATGCAAACACTAATCACAACCCTAACCCTAACCCTTCCGAAGGTCGT
>NC_091112.1:320000-405000 GCF_024713975.1 Paralichthys olivaceus
TCCGGTCTGCTAACCGTGCTAGCTGCTAGCATCTTTAGAGCATGTCGCTAAGCTAACGATGCTCACGAGCCACCGTTACTCAGCACGAACAGACGGTTAGCTAGTTAGCTCGTTAGCTCGTTAGCTGATCCCGCAGTTTAACGTGTGCTCGGTTAACGGCGCTAACCGGAATCCGGAGCTGCCGATAGAAAGCCTCCGCAGGCTGTTAGCAGCTAACGGTGCTACAGCGATGACTGGGATGCTTTGTTGAAGCAGCCCCACCCTCATCGATCCGGATCAATACAAACCAGATTCACACTTGATCTGGTTTCAGTGTCAACTCATTTCTTTGTAACGTGACGTCAGCTGCTTTTATATATTTTCATTAACATTAATTACGCATTAATATTAATCCCTGATTATCTCACACCAGAGAAAACAATCATTTCAAAATAAAAGCCCCCTGAGGAAAACGTGAGACGTCAGAAAGTGTCCTGATGTGTTTTCTGTTTCCTGTGCAGACCAGAACGTGAAGAGAGAGTCTGGACGTAAAGTTCAGACCGGAAACATCAGCGCAGCGAAGGTAAACACACGAACAATCTGACGTCATGTCACCACGTGATTAAAAGGTATTAATGTCAAACTGTGTTTCAGACCATTGCAGATGTGATCCGGACCTGCCTCGGCCCTCGGGCCATGATGAAGGTGTGACATCATCACCTCACAGCACCAGAACACTTAGTAGATCCAGTGGTAGATTACATTACTGAGTATTAACCAGTCTGAAATGAGAGAATGTTTGTTTCCTCACTAGAGATTCATTCATTCATCACTTTGATCACTTCTGATTCATCGTAGGGAAATATTCATATTCACGAGCAGACGAAGTAGATTCATTGTGTGTGTGTGTGTGTGTGTGTGTGTGTGTGTAGATGTTGCTCGACCCCATGGGAGGAATCGTGATGACCAACGATGGAAACGCCATCCTCAGAGAGGTGAGGGACGCTCTGCCACTGTGTCGCGAAAATTAAGAAAAATCGCATTGTTGTTCAAACCCTGTCTCCATGGTAACAGATCCAGGTCCAGCATCCTGCCGCCAAGACGATGATCGAGATCAGTCGTACACAGGACGAGGAGGTGGGAGACGGGACCACGTCCGTCATCATCCTGGGTGAGAGACTGCCAGAGCCACTGACTGTGACTGTGTCTGTGACTGTGTCTGTGACTGTGTCTGTGACTGTGTCTGTGACTGTGTCTGTAACTGTGTCTGTGTGTTCCTCAGCTGGGGAGATGCTGTCTGTAGCAGAGCAGTTCCTGGAGCAGCAGATGCACCCGACCATCATCATCAGCGCCTACAGACAGGCCCTGGAGGACATGCTGGACGTTCTGAAGGAGGTCAGGTATGTTCAGAGAGGAGGTGAGGAGGTCATTGAGGGAGAAGGTGAGGGTCTCTGTGATGGAGGAGGTGAGACTCTCTATTATGGAGGAGGTGAGGGTCTCTGTGATGGAGGAGGTGAGGGTCTCTGGGAGGAGGTCAGTGAGGGAGGAGGTGAGGGTCTCTGTGCTGGAGGAGGTGAGGGACTCTGGGAGGAGGTGAGAGTCTCTGGGAGGAGGTCAGTGAGGGAGGAGGTGAGGGTCTCTGTGCTGGAGGAGGTGAGGGTCTCTATTATGGAGGAGGTGAGGGTCTCTGGGAGGAGGTCAGTGAGGGAGGAGGTGAGGGTCTCTGTGATGGAGGAGGTGAGACTCTCTATTATGGAGGAGGTGAGGGTCTCTGTGATGGAGGAGGTGAGGGTCTCTGGGAGGAGGTCAGTGAGGGAGAAGGTGAGGGTCTCTGTGATGGAGGAGGTGAGACTCTCTATTATGGAGGAGGTGAGGGTCTCTGTGATGGAGGAGGTGAGGGTCTCTGGGAGGAGGTCAGTGAGGGAGGAGGTGATGGTCTCTGTGCTGGAGGAGGTGAGGGACTCTGGGAGGAGGTGAGAGTCTCTGTGAGGAGGTCAGTGAGGGAGGAGGTGAGGGTCTCTGTGCTGGAGGAGGTGAGGGTCTCTATTATGGAGGAGGTGAGGGTCTCTGTGATGGAGGAGGTGAGGTCCTCTGTGAGGAGGTCAGTGAGGGAGGAGGTGAGGGTCTCTGTGCTGGAGGAGGTGAGGGTCTCTGGGAGGAGGTGAGAGTCTCTGTGAGGGAGGAGGTGAGGGTCTCTGTGCTGGAGGAGGTGAGGGTCTCTGGGAGGAGGTGAGAGTCTCTGTGAGGGAGGAGGTGAGGGTCTCTGGGAGGAGGTGAGAGTCTCTGTGATGGAGGAGGTGAGGGTCTCTCTACAAAGACGTTTCTGACAGAACTTCACTGACCTGTCGTCTGTTGGTTGCTGACCTTTGACCTCTGACCCCTCAGCACCCCCGTGGACACATCCGACCGCTCCATGATGCTGAAGATCGTCCACTCCGCCATCAACACCAAAGCCCTGAGTCGTTGGTCTGAGATGGCGTGCAACATCGCCCTGGACGCCGTCCGAACCGTGGAGCTGGAGGACAGCGGGCGCAAAGAGATCGACATCAAGAAGTACGCCAAGGTGGAGAAGGTAAGCGCTGGAGACACGAGTAGTTTGACGGTCACGCTGCCGCTCGGCCCGCGTCTCCTGTAACATGTGTGATGTTCAGGTTCCAGGTGGAATCATCGACGACTCCTGCGTCCTGAAAGGAGTCATGATCAACAAAGACGTGACGCACCCCAGGATGAGACGCATGATCAAAGACCCTCGCATCATCCTGCTCGACTGTTCTCTGGAGTACAAGAAGGGAGAGAGCCAGGTAACGCACACACACACACACACACTCTCTCTCATTGCTGCACCTGAGCATCACATGACCTTTGACCCTGTGTGTTCAGACGGACATTGAGATCAGTAAGGAGGAAGACTTCGCCAGGATCCTGCAGATGGAGGAGGAGTACATCCAGCAGATCTGTGAGGACATCATCCGCCTCAAGCCAGACCTGATCTTCACCGAGAAGGGAATCTCAGGTGTGTGTCACGCCCCTCCCGTCTCACGCTTCTCTCTGACATCATCGCCCACTCGTTAGAAAACACCAACATGTGTGTGGAGCAGACCAGTGACTGAGCGCAGGTCATGTGACCTGTGACCTCATCAGCTCACACGTCCTCGTAGCGATGGCGCTTTGTGTTACACTTCCGGCTTCCATCATCGGATGTTTCTGTTACTCATTGTTCATCCACGTTGCAATGCATGATGGTTGTTTACTCACATTATCGAAGTGTCTCTGATGCATCATGGGAGTTTGTAGTCTGAGATCAGGACAGGAAGTGCCATCAGACAAACGCTGTGTTAATGAGACGTGTGTTTGCAGACTTGGCTCAGCACTACCTGGTGAAGGCGAACATCACCGCCATCCGCCGCGTCAGGAAGACCGACAACAACCGCATCGCCAGGTGACCTCAAACTCCAGCCAATCAACATTCAGCAGGATATGATGTCACACTGTCAGCCCTGGTTCAACCACTCAGTGTCATACCTGCAACTTTAATCTCTCTCTCTCTCTCAGGGCGTGCGGGGCTCGTATAGCCAGTCGGACAGACGAGCTGCGTGAGGAGGATGTGGGTTTGGGGGCGGGGCTGTTTGAGGTGAAGAAGATCGGTGATGAGTATTTCACCTTCGTCACCGAGTGTAAAGATCCTAAAGCGTGTACCATCCTGCTGCGAGGAGCCAGCAAAGAGATCCTGGCTGTAAGAACGCGTTCTCATTAGAACTCATCAGACGAAGGGCGGAGCCTGTAAACGTGTCACAGCTCATGTTCTTTTCTCTCTGACCTCCAGGAAGTGGAGAGGAACCTGCAGGACGCCATGCAGGTGTGTCGTAACGTGCTGCTGGACCCCTTCCTGTTGCCAGGTGGCGGTGCTGTGGAGATGGCGATTTCGAAGCGCCTGACGGAGCGCTCCCGTGCTCTGACTGGCATTGAACAGTGGCCATACCGTGCTGTGGCTCTAGCTCTGGAGGTCATCCCCCGAACCCTGATCCAGAACTGTGGAGCGTCCACCATACGAGTGCTGACCTCGCTGAGGGTACGGCAAAACTTTATTTATAACATTAGGATACAGAACTTTATTGACACTATTTAACTTGTGTTTTATCGATCATGTGTCTCGTGTTCAGGCCAAACACACTCAGGACAACAGTGTGAGTTGGGGTGTGGACGGAGAGACCGGCTGTCTGTCTGACATGACGTCTCTGGGCATCTGGGAGCCGCTCGCAGTGAAAGCTCAGACTTACAAGACCGCCGTGGAGGTCAGGACGAACCAGTGATACCGTTCAATACTGATACCGATCGACCCCGAGCGAGACTCCTGACTGTTGTTGTGTTTTTCAGACGGCCATCTTGTTGCTGCGCATCGACGACATCGTCTCTGGTCACAAGAAGAAAGACAAAGATGATCAGATGGGAGGACCAGGAGCCGAGTGATCCACATCAGTCCAGATCCACATCACTCCGTGTGTCTGTCTCTCTGTCTGTCTGTGTGTGTACGTGTGTGTGTGTGGGAACCAGGCGACTCATCAAACATAATAAAAACGTGAAAAAGTGATAAAGTTAGAACCACTTCCTGTTCTCCTGTTTTCACCTGGATCCAAACGTCAGTTCTGTTTCTGTCAAAGTTCATTTCTGAGACGTTGTTTTTTGAACTTTGGTCCAATAATGAAAATCTGAATAAGTTATTCTGTGACTGGGCAGTTTTTTTTTTCATCACACACATTTTGATCTTCATCTCAGATCTCTCTCTCTTATTGAACAAAAGATGTTTTACTTTGAAAAGTTTGAATGAACATGAAAAATAAATAAAGTTGATTTGGTTTAAACAGAAAAAGACAAAACACCATGAAATAAATTCTGAAATTAAACGTGGTGCGATCAAAGAAAAAGCATTGTCACAGGTGTCTGATCAACAAACCAACTCCATCCCATAATTCAATTCACAGAGCAAAGATGTTTTTGTCTTAAAAAGAAAATTAAAAAAAACTTGTTAACATTTGTTAAAATAAAAATCGTGTTTTCTATTTTTTACATCAGGTTCAGTTCAAACTCACTGATCGTTCAGATTCCTTTCAGAACATTTAGTCAATTTATATCATCAGGTACTTAAAGGTCCAAAGATCCAGGTGAAAGGATCCACTGTCAGAAATGTAACGTAGAAGAATCCTCATGTTTTCACGAGTTTGTTTCATCTAAATTATATGAATTGTAGTTTTCTTTACCTCAGAAAAGATAATTTATATATAAACACTTTATATTGAAATATTTTATATATAAACACTTTATATTTACATACTTTGTATTTAAACACTTTATATTTACATACTTTATATTTAAATACTTTATATTTAAACACTTTATATTTAAATACTTTATATTTAAACACTTTATATTCAAATACTTTATATTTAAACACTTTATATTTAAACACTTTATATTCAAATACTTTATATTTAAACACTGTATAGATGTCATTATCTCCACTCTACTTTATGATAATTGTCACGTTCTTATAAACTGAATAATTTAATGTTTATAAATTTGAGTCTTTAAAGATTAAACCGTGTTTGAGGGGGCGGAGCTTGTCCGCTGTCAGCTGACATATGAAGCAGGAAGTCATGTGACCTGAAGCGCAGTAACAACAAAGATGGCGGCGGCGGTGATGAGAGGATTCTGTTCTCTGATGATTCTGGTTTTTACTTCGAGTCAAAGTTTGTTCGAGCGACAGGTGAGAAAAACCGCGATAACGACACTGGTGAGAAAAACCGCGATAAGTTAGTGAAGTCAAATCTGAGCACGAGTCAGAAAACAACAAACTCAGGAAGTGAAACTTCGTTCACTTCGTTCCTGTTTCAGATTAAAAGCGTTTGTTGAAACTAGTTGAACTGTTGAAAACGTTTCTCTCGGTTGATCTGATCTTTAGATCTGGATTCACAGATGTCATCTTTTTAAGATCGTCTCTGATCAAATATTACAAATGTCAAATGGCAAATAAATCAACTAATTTATAAAGAATTGGTTGAATAGGAAGTGATGTAATCATTCTTTATGAAATAAAGTAGCTGTGACTGTAATGCAGAATATTGAAAGTCTATAAAGCCACGTACATCTCAAGTGACATTTAGTTATCTTTAATTTGAAAGTTTTTGTTTTTTAAGAGGAAATATGAAACTATGAACTGATTCTGTAGAATTTAAATTTAATGCTGTGATTAGATTTCCATCGTTGTTGATTATAACTGATCCCCCCCGTCCTTCAGTTGTTAGTAACGATGAACCCCGGCCTGAAATCGCCGCCTCCTGGTGGCGACCTACTGAGTGTGAGAGCTTTGGGAGACAACGATACACTGCACTACCTGTTCTGCAGCCAGGGGGCGCCAACGCTGCTGCTCATCCACACCAACTCTTCTTCTTCTACTGTCCAGGTCAGAGTTGATCTCAGAATACGGAAAATATTTCTGATGACTGAGTTTCAAAACTATTCTGTTCATTTTCATTTTTTAAATAAACGCCTTGATCGCTCGCTTTAAATGTTGCACCGATGATCCCACAGGGGGCGATGTCTGGAGGAGTTTTCCAGCCTCGGTTTCGTTGTTGTTTGAAAACTCTAGCTTGTGTTTGAGTCTGAGCAGAATCGTTTTCTGGACCGGTGAGGTCCTCCTAATATTCTGACGTGTTCCCACGTAGGTGGATTGGCCTCTGTTTTTGGCTCGTAACACCAGCGGCAGCCTGAGGGTGGAGCCGGAGCGCAGCATCCTGTACAGCACTGCTGTCGTCTTCAGCAGGGTCAGAAACATTAATACATTCAATCAATCTGTCCACCTTAAATCAGTCTGTCCACCTTTAGTTTTCATCGCTGAATCTTGTTCCTGTCTCAGTTGCTGGAGTACGATGACGTTAATGACACGGCCGATTCGACCTCTGACCTTTTCCCACCGTACGAGCTAAAGAACTTCACCTGGTCTCGTCTCAACCTGACGGATGCGACCGCCCGGCTCTGCGGCGCCGTCACAAACGTCTCCAGTGGGGCGCTCTGCCTGCAGGTCTGTTGGCATGGTGACACCAGGGTCACATGAAAAATAGGATATGATGTAACTTAACAGGATGTGATGTCATCCACACAGAGGGTCGTATTTATTTAAAAAATCAAACAAAATGATTTATTGATCTTTTTCTTCCAGTTGTCAGTATTTGGCTCTGATGGGCGTGGTCAGCCATGGCCCCGCCTCATACACACAGCTGACTCCTCCCAGTTGGAGGTGTGGCTTGACGGTGTGTCGCCGCGAGCAGCTCGTTCCAGGTTCCTATTGGAGCTGCAGGCGGTGGGCGGGGCTTATCCTCTGAGCAGGGTGGAGGTTCATCGATCGATCGACGACGAGTATACGCCGTCAATATTCAAGGTAATCAATAATTCAACCAAACTTTACTGATACAACAGGAAACACAAAGATCAGAATCCTTTCGTCAGAATAATTAGAGGATCAATAACTGATCTGTTTCTGTCACCATGGAAACAAGCAGGGACGTTTAATGTAGACTCTTGATTTTAGATTCCCGTTGATCTGATTCTCGACCTCTCAGGCGTCTCATTGGGTTTCGTCGGCGAACGGCAGCTCTGATGTCGAGAGTTTTGTGCAGTGGAAGCCGGTGGCATACCGTCGGTCTGATCCCGCTCTGGAGGACGCCACGCCATGCAGCCATTCCGACCCCCGGCCACAGAGCGCCGAGACTGTGGCGGCAGCGTCTGCTCTGATCCGAGCATTTTACTCAGAACCGGAAACGTTCGGGCTCAACGTGAGCTTCGGCCTCGCTGGAGAACCGTTCTACAACAGCACCAAGTTCCTCAGCTGGTCAGTCACCTGCTCTCTGATTGGATGATTTCTGGTGAGTTGAATCCTCCTCCTGACATGTCGCCACTCTTCCTCAGGACCGTGTTGGTGGGCGTCGGCTCGCCTCCTGTCGACTCGTTCTCGACGATGGTTGTCGTCATCATGGCGGTTGGTCTGGGAACTCCTGTGATCCTCTTGTTGCTGGGCGGACTCTGGGTCTGTGTGCGTAAGAAGGCTGCAGATTCAACGACAGCTTATGAGCCAATCAACTGAGGACCGGGCCGCAGCCAATGAGATCACAGAGACTATTTTTTTTAGACATCACTCTACTGAAGACCCGCCTGACCGTCCAGACAGCCAATCAGAACCCAGGTTTTTAATAAATTAATTTATTGATTTTTATTACGTATAATTAATCAGTAATCAATATTATAAGTAATCAACAGATTCACATTCAAGATAATTTTGGATTTTAAATATTTTAAATCAAACAGTTGATGTTTAAAATGTCTTCGGAAATATTTAGTTTATATATTTTTATTTCTGTTTTATTATTTTCACTGGTTTTCACTCAGTCAAGACTCAGGAACAAAACTTTGACCAAATTATTTATAAAACAAAAGTTTTGTATCAATAAAAACGTTGTTGGCGTTGAAGCTTCAGAATATTTACAATTTTACTTCCCGATGTTAAGTTGAACGTCATGTGACGCTGGTCATCGCATCACAAGATAAAAAGTTTAATTTAGAATAAATTCAACTTTAAAATGGCCACTTTAAAGTTTAAGACTTTCTCTGGTGTTTTTTCTTCAGTTGCAGAAACACGTGAGTTTTTTGTGAGTTTTATTCTCTCGTTTCAGTTCAGACATTTTTAACAAACTGCGTCTAAAACTGTTGATTTAGTCAGAAAAACAAACATTTAATAAAATCTGAAGACAAACGTTTGTTCAACAATGAAACGTCACCTGTCGATCATCGTGTTCAGTCCAATTAGACGACAACAGTCCGACGTGCCCCTCCATAGATTTATGTGTGAACTGTGCAGCAGGGACCAATCAGAGCCCAGCGTGTGGTGAGGTCGACCAATCAGGTGAAGGACAGATTAGAAAACAGAGCGAAGAGTCAACATGAGAACTGGGTTCTGACCTGATTCACCTTTATTTGTTTCATATTGAAAATAAGTTTGAACAATTTACATTTACACAGTTGAATTCTCCATTAAGATTGAATTACTTGACACCAGGTTGAATTTACGTTAATGACGACTTGATGTCTCAGTGGTTTAAGTCTGAAATCAAATTCCTGGAGAATTCAACTTTTGAATTGTACGAGTGAAGATCTTGATAAAGTAAAAGATTCAGACTTTTCTGTTCTTGGTTCTGACTTTATGTCGCCTCCTCCCGTCATGTTAAATAAAGTTTGGATTGAAGAAAAAAAAGTCCAGTTTCCTGCAGGTTCCTTTCGTCCTGATCGACCTCCGTACGTCTTCAGACCGAACTCTCAACTCGCACATTAAAATACTGTCCAGGACCAGATCAGGTCCTCGAGTCCTAGATGGACTCAATTTGTCGACGGACTTTCTCCGATGCGAGGCGGTCGAGCCATCGCTGACGGACGACCACCACGATGGCGAAGACAACCGTCAGAGCCAACATGGCCGCTTCGAACTTCCAGAAGAGATGCTCCTCCATCACGGCTGATCGACAGCTGCGGAGGGAGGCGGTTACTCGGTTTATTCATACGAATTGTAATGTACAGTTTCCATGACGATGTACAATAACACTAATGAAGATATTTTAACAATATTAAACAGATGCTTTTAAAATGACATAAAACTGCTAAAGATCATGTCTGTATTCATGTCGGTGGACGTCTGACCTCTTGTACTCGTCTTTGTTGGATCTGGTGCAGTTGATTCTCTCTACATAACCCGTCTGTTCACAGGACGACCACGACTTCTGAAAGACAAAGACGTCAAGAAGTGTTCTGGAACCTAGACGCTCCAACATGTCACATCCTCGAACGTATAAAAACACTTACAGTCTGGAAGGTGTTACACTGCGAACACGCTGAGGTCACAATAAAGTCCTCCAGCAGCCAGCAGGGGGAGACCACAGGTTTCACTGCTGCAGAAGAAAGTCAGGGTTCATTTTCCCAGAAGTCTTTGCTCTTGTCCGGAGACATTTTGATTTTATTGTTGTGATTTTCAGTTTGTTTCCTGTTACCTGTAGTTTTGTCCTCACTCAGCAGGGCGGCTCCAAACACTCTGAAACACAAGTTGTAACACACTGGATCGTGTTACTGTTTTCTACTTTATCTCTGGTCTCCTTCACTGACGGAAACATCTGTCTGCAGCTGTTTGAACCATGTGAAGAACTTTGTAAATGTGTGCAAAGTTCATTATTTCATATTTCTATAAGTTTGACGCCTCACTGTACCATGACATTGTATATCTCAGATAATAACACTGCCATCTTGTGGTGATAATGTTACTCGCAGTCTGTGCAGTACTGATCGTGGTATCGAGGTCCTGTCTCAGGGTCAGCTGTCAATCATGACGTCTCCGCCTGTTTTTATATCATCAATAACTAATTAAACCAAACGGATGAGAAACACTTGAACAAACATCAGTGAGATGAGAACGAGCTGAAATGTATTTAACATCTACTTTGAATTTTCATCCCATTTACTAACACGGAGGAGGGATTTAAGACCTATACTGCATGCAGCCACCAGGGGGCGATCAAGATACTAGGGCTTCACTTTTGTTAGCTGTCACGTCGTCCATCTTTGTGTACAGTTTATGATTCAGAGTCAGCGTCCTCAACAATCTAACGGTTAGTGGTTATATTCTGCAACTGTGACCTCGGCGTACGGACTGACCTCAGGGAAACGAGACCCCAGAAAAGAGCGTGGAGGACGAGAACTCGGGGACGACAACACGCCACAGGGATCCGACAGTCGCTCTCCATTAGACTACTCCTCCACCAGGACGCCGCGGCAGCCACCCTGACACCGAGCGATACTGTTCACTGATTCCTGTCAGTCTGTTTACATGATGGATCCACTGACCTGTTTACTTCTGGCTCCAGGCTGCTGGAACCTGAAACATGACATAGATCAATCAATGGGTTGGATCATTCACATGTTCACATTTTCAGCCTCAGCAACACAAACATCACACATTCAATCTGATTAAAACTTAAAACGATCAGAAAGAAGATCTTATGTTGGATTCGTGTAGTTTTTCTACTTAAATGTCTTTAAGTTTAAATTAAATGAACTCTGACGTAGTTTTCTGTGATCAATAAAAGAACTTGTGTTCTGAACAGAAGATAAACTCTGAGGTTCGATCCATGAAACCGATGATGTCATCAAACGTTTCTCTTCTGCAGACTCAAAACAAAGGCGTTAGCACGTTGGCTAAGATGCTAACACAGCTGCAATGATGTTCTACAGTTTATTAATAATTACAATGACACATTTTATTTAGTTTGAAGCTGAGGGAACAACCGACAATAAACCGGTTTCAATAAAAGATGTGAACAGTCCAGCTGCTTGCCTGCTAATGCTAACAGTTAGCCTCTTACCATTGTACTCCGATGTATGCTAACGTTAGCTAGTTTAGCTCCAGCTCAGAACACACGGTAATCCGCTGAAACAGCCGCCATTTTGAATCCAGCGCGGGAACCGAGAAGAAGAAGTTTTCACCGGTTTAACGATTTAACGATTCAACGAAGCGACTCAACGTGAACCGGATCAAAGTACCGACTGTTACCGAAAGTGTCCGCGGCCTCACACCGACATGTTCCCGTTAAACACACCGTACACTTCCTGCAATCCCTCTTCAGAATAAAAGCACTGCTTCATTACGTATGTATATAAACACTCTAGATTATAACTAATGTCAACAAATCACGTAGTGACTCACATAATATATATTTATATACATACATATATTTAACCGCAATATTCCTCGTCCAGTTGCCTTCGTACGTCTGAAAACACACTGACCTGTTTGAGAATCTTCAGATTTATTTTCATAGCTTTTACTTTGAAGACAAACGTGCGTCACCTCCTGTCCCCGTCTTGTTATTTCCGGTGTGTTGGAAACGGAAACGTCAGACTGACACAGAGGTTGACGTCATCAGAGTGACTCCTGCACATTACACAGATCTGAACTTTTTATCATCAGAATCATTTTATTTTAAAATTTACACACGAAGACAAAGAGACGTAGATGATGACGTTATTACTTTTATTCAACTTTCAACTGTTTGATACAAAGAGGCAGAAAATAAGACGAGTTTCCTGTGACGTGATTGGTTCAGAGACTGTGGACAAAGAAATGAGAACATCTGGATCCACGAGGACAACGACACACCTGACCGGACTGACTCCGCCCCTGACCCCGCCTCCACCAACAGAACTTCTCCAGGTTGCACTGAGAAAGGGGGGGGGGGGGACAGGGGGACAGGTTATTTCCTGTGTCTCTTGTCTCTGGTCTCTGCTGAATCAAGCGGTGAGGTTTTACCAGGACACTGATTCTTCGTCTCTTCAGACGTCGACAGAGTCCAGGAAGTCGACTGACGTCATTCTTCATCAAGACGTTGACGACCTGTGACTCAGAGTTCACAGATTCCTCAACCTGATGGACACAACGACACTTCAACCACTTCAACCAGAGCATGGATTCATTTGTTCCCAGCATGCACCTGTCCTACCTGCAGCAGAGGGGTTGCAGGTGTGAAGTCGGGCAGACTGCAGCCGACTCTGTGACGACAGAGGCAGCAGATCAGCAGCAGAATCACATGCAGCTTCATCTGTCAATCAATCAGTCAATCAATCAATCAATCAATCAATCAATCAATCCATCCATCCATCCATCATCCTCTCATTCACAGTTTGTTCTTCTGTGTGAATGAAACCAGCAGCTGAAGAGGAAACACAATAATCCTCTTAGTCTGCTGTAGGAGTCACATGACATCACACTGATCTCCTCCAATCAGGAGATACGTCACAGTTACGACTTCAAGCGGTCAACGACCTCAAGTTTCACAAACTAAATAAAGTTACTGGTAAAACTTGTAAACTTTATTTATATATAACTTATGATAATTACACTTTTATTCCATTGTTGATAAGTTAAAGCTATTTTGAGTGTTTCAGCTCTTCATCATCTGTTCGATGTCTCCTCTTCATCATCTGTTCGATGTCTCCTCTTCATCACAATTCTCAATATATAGTAGTCATCAGCTGTTTTATTTTGAAATCCACCCCGGAAGTGAGAGCGGATGTTTCCGGCAGCTGACGCTGCTAGCGGTTAGCAGAGTGAACCGTTGTCCGGATGTAAACACGGACAGAAAACCCGTCAAGGTTCCGTTTAGTGTCGCGATGAGAGATGGAGCAACACGCCGAAGAACCGGATGTAGATTTAAAAGCGGAAGTTGAGCTGAGAGCAACAGGTTGGTTCTGTTTCTGACGTGCTGCTAATGATGCTAAGCTGCTGTTAGCCGTTTCTGGTCAGGTGACTCAGGCTCCTGCAGGTAGAACTGACGTCATCAGAGAGAATCTGTCACAGAACATCTGTAATAAAACACATGTAGAGAACCGAACATCTGTAGAGAACGTGCCTGGGGTCCTGTCGGAGACTGGTCGTCCATGAGGATCCACAAAGTGGATCTGGTTCTTGTGTTGAAGGTTCTTGTGTTGAAGGTTCTTGTGTTGAAGGTTCTTGTGTTGAAGGTTCTTGTGTTGAAGGTTCTTGTGTTTGTTGTCTTTAGCTTGGTTCTCCTGATGGTTCTGGTTTTAGAACTGAGCAAAGATGTTTGTGTGTTTACGGTTCTCTGCAGATGTCAAGCAGCTGCTGGTGAATAAAGACAATGTTCTGTCTGAGCAGTGGAACCCCAGTCCGGAGCTAGAGGTCCAAACTCAGCCCCCCCACATTAAAGCGGAGCAGGAGGAACAGTGGAGCAGTCAGGAGGGAGAACAGCTGGAGGATGTAACTGGTGTGAAGAGTGAGGAACATGAACGTTCAGGTGGGAACAACACGACGAGAACAGAGGAACCATCTCAGAGTCGATAAAACAAAAGTTCTCGAGGACTCTTAAACATTTGAGAGAACGTGTTAACGTGTCACCTTCATCTGAGCATGATACAAAGAACCGAGATGTAAGAGGTTCTGTTGGTGGTTCTTGAAGAACGTCTCCTCCAGCAGCTGTGACACGACAGCAACGTGATGTTTAACCCTTCAACATCTAAAACTGAGGCTTCGACCGACATTTACAAAAACTTTCATTTCTCACTTTCAAACATTCAACTTCAAATCTTTTCCTCCTGAGTCTCGTTCAGCAGCAACATCGTCTTTATTAACGTTTTCATATTTATAAACTGATGTATTTCATCAGTCACATGTCTGGAGAATGATGACATCATATTAAATGCACACGTCTCATCTGGTTCTAAAAAGGAGGAGAATGCAAACACCAGCTCTGATATGGTTACACACACAGACGTTGCATCAGCTCTAGA
This sequence comes from Paralichthys olivaceus, assembly GCF_024713975.1. NCBI lineage: Eukaryota > Metazoa > Chordata > Actinopteri > Pleuronectiformes > Paralichthyidae > Paralichthys > Paralichthys olivaceus. The sequence continues at coordinate 334,371 of NC_091112.1, forward strand.
TGTTACGAGACACTTCGCTCTCAAGCGGAGACTCATCAAAAGTTTCTGTAGATAAATAATAACTTTCATTGTATCTCTGAGGTTCTTCTAGTCCTTTAGACGGTTCGACTGTTTGATTAAGTTCTGTGGTTCCTGTGTTCTATTTTCCATTAATCTGCAGAAAATGGTCAAAGATTAAAAGAGGATTAACCAGTTGAACTTGTCTCCGTGTGTTTCCTGTTCTCTGCAGACGTCCTGCAGCTGATGGTGACTGAAGAAGAGGTTCCTGGTGTGGAGCAGGAGAACCCAGAGCTCCCCCACTTTAAAGAGGAGCAGGAGGAACCGTGGAGCAGTCAGTCAGAATCAGTTTGTGGACTGAATCCAGATAAATGTTCACGAGTGGACGCTGTGACAGACTCAGCATTAAAGACGGAGGTTGGTGAAGTAAAGCCAAGTGAACCTCAGTTGGTTTTAAAATCCCTGAAGATCATTGAAGTCCCTGTGCCCGAGGTGAGAGGAAAGAAAACCTACAACTGCTCCCAGTGCGGGAAAATATTTGGCCGCAGTCCACACCTGAAGATACACATGAGAACTCACACGGGAGAGAAACCATTCAGCTGCCCGGTGTGCAGGAAAAGTTTCACACAGAAAGTAAATCTGACTTATCACATGTCCGTCCACACGGGAGAGAAACGATTCAGCTGCCGCTTCTGCGACGAAAGGTTCACTTGGTACACGCAGCTGAAGAGTCACCAGTGTGTCTGTGAGTCGTCGCGTCACAGTCGGACGGAAGAGAACAGGGAGGCTGATCCTGGAGAGAAATCATTCAGCTGCTCCGAGTGTGGGAAAGTGTTCAGCCGCAGAGACAATCTGAACATTCACATGAGGATCCACACGGGAGAGAGACCGTTCGGCTGCTCCACGTGTGGGAAAAGCTTCAAACATGGAGGACACCTGACGCAGCACATGTCCGTCCACACGAAGGAGAACAGGTTCAGCTGTGATGTTTGTGACAAAAGGTTCACGTGGCTTTATCAGCTCAAAAGACACAAGTGTGGCGGTGAATCCTCGCAGCTTCAACAACTGGAGGAGGCTGACATCAAGTTCACGTTGACTCCTGTCGCTGTGAAGAATGAAGAAGATGGAGAGAAACCTCAGCCGTCACAGCTTCATCAGAGTCCGACTGAGGACAACAGAGCGGACTGTGGAGGACCAGAACCAGCCAGGAACTCAGGTCCTGATGGACATTTACAACCAGGTCCTGAGGACAAGACCTCAAACTGCTCTGAATTTAAATTGAAAGTGTTTGAGAGAAATGAATCATGTTTAAATTTTGCAAATGATTCGGGATGTAACGCTGTTAAAAAATCCTTCAGCTGCTCCCAATGTGGGAAAATATTTGGCCGGAAGGAACATCTGCAGAGTCACGTGAGAATTCACACAGGAGAGAGACCCTTTATCTGCTCTGACTGCGGGAAAACATTCGGCTGCAAGAGGTCGCTGCTGGGTCACATGACGAGTCACACGGGAGAGAAACCGTTTAGCTGCTCTCGATGTGGGAAACGATTCGGCCGTATGGTGAATCTGAAGACACACGAGAGGCTTCACACGGGTGAGAGACCATTCAGTTGTCCTTTCTGTGGTAAAGGTTTCACACAGAAGGTGCACATGACTCAACACATGGCCGTCCACACGGGAGAGAAACAGTTCAGCTGCAGCGTGTGTGATAAAAAGTTCACGTGGCTGTCAGGGTTCAGACGACACAAGTGTGGCGGCGAGCAGTCGGAGCGGGATGAAACCGAGGAGAGCGCAGAGGTAGAACCGGGCGATAAATCGTTTCGCTGTCGTGAGTGTGGAAACAGATTCAATCACAAACACAACCTGAAAGCTCACATGAGAATTCACACGGGAGAGAAACCGTTCAGCTGCTCTGTCTGCTGCAAAGGCTTCATCGCGAGCGGAGCTCTGAAGAAACATTTGAGGACTCATTCGGGTGAGAAGCCGTTCAGCTGCCACGTCTGCTCTGTGAGATTCACACAGGGAGGGAATCTGAAACGACACATGGCGCAGCACACGGGAGAAGCACAAGAGAAACCTTTCAGCTGCTCGGTTTGTGGAAAAAGCTTCACTCAAGTGTCAAATATGAAACGACACATGACGAAACACACAGAAATGATTCTGTCTCAGGAGGCGGGAAGTGAAGTGTAGACCTGAGAGAGACGGGACGACTGAAGACGTCAAACTGTTGATGATCACGTGACCTTTGACAGAAGATATTTATTTTTAATGTATTTTATTGTATCAGAGCTTTAAATGAATTTAGCTTTTATTAAAAAATAAGACTCTCACTAAAAAGAGACTCCAGCTCTTTGCTCATCTCGTTTTAGAAAGTTGTTTTTACCCATAAACTAACGATCAATGATGTAAATAAAGACAACTCGTCTCCACTTCCTCCTGAAATTACACTAAAATATGTCAGATACCAACAGGTCCCATCTGCTAACACAGAGGAGGGTTTATGATCTATACTGCAGCCAGACACCAGGGGGCGATGGAGATGTTTGGGCTTCCCTGTTTATTTACAGTCTATAGCTCCGCGAAGGCAGAACTGAAATCAGACGATTTCTCATCTGCATCACCAGCTTGTCCCGATCGTAGCGTCAGCTTTGATCAGTTTTTAACAAACTGTCAAACTGGATTTTAATTTTTTTTGTTGTCAGCGTCTTTCCCTTGATCTGTTTGTTTCCTGAAATGTTTCAAAATCAAACCCCTCATGAAGTTCTGTTTCTTAAAATGTGGTTTTGTTCATCAAACAAAAACCCAGAAATCTTCAGTTGCCTGTGATTTGAAGAGAAAATGTTCTGAAACTGAAGTCAGATTATTTTCACTATTAAAAATGAGACGAATCTCAAAGTGTCTGATCCATAAAAACCTGCTTCTCCATTTTGTCGACAGCTGAAGCTTCCGTTTCATCTGAATATCTAAACACACATTTGTGAGTCAGTGGAGAGAAGCTGAGGTTCTTTAAAATCTCTTTCTCTATTTTTCTTGTTTGTCAGTGAATTTTTTAAGTTTTTTAATTTAATTATTTTATGATTTTTTAAAATGTAATGATTTAATGATTGATCAAAAAACAGAAAGATTATTTCCTTTTAATCTTAAAGATCATTTTCTGTACAATAAAAGTTTCAGGCACTTTATTGGCTTCACTTTCTACTCAGTCAGTTTTATTTGTAAACTCCCGACACGCGATCTTTAGTTTTATCTTTACGTTGTGAGGTTGAGATACCAAAGTTTTATTTATGTTTGTCTTCATGTTGTGTTTTTGGTTTGAATGTGTTTTAAGTTAGTTTGTTGTGAAGTGTTTTTAAATGTTGTTAGTTTAGTTCTCATTGGTGGTGGATGTGTTCAGTGAGCTGTCAGTGCGCCCCCTGCCGGTGGTGTGTGAGATAATCTGTTTCTATCTTCGGCTGCAGGACTATGTTTAGCTCTGTCCACGTGACCAGCTGATCTTTGTTGTGCGTAACGTCGTCACCCCCCCCCCCCCCCTCCCCCGTCCGTGGAGGATTTATTTATTTCCTCCTCTTCCTCCTCCTCCTCTTCCTCCTCCTCCTCTTCCTCCTCCTCCTCTTGCTCCTCCTCCATTATCAACGTGAAGTCCGAGGAGCTGCAGCGGGACTCGCAGGAGGCCTGACCGGGGAGGAGACAGGATGAGAGCCGCCGGGACGGAGAGGAGACCGGAGCCGCCGCCGCTGAATCCCGGAGGAGACGACATGACAGCGGAGTGAAGAGAGGACGGTGAGGAGGGGGGACGGAGGCGTGATGGAGGAGGGGTGGAGGATAAACAAGCGGGTGTGTGGATGGTGTGATGGCGGGTGAAGGTGCAGACACAGCGGCTCTCTGACCGGTGCAGTGTCCGGTCCACACACCTGGAGGAGGAGGAGGACAGAATACTGTGAACAGGCTGCATTGTCCTTCATCATCTTCTTCTTCATCATCTTCTTCGTCATCTTCACCTCCTCCATCATCTCTCTCTTCCAGCGGCTACACTCAGGATGTCTGGCCCGGCCGGACCGGCACCGCCCGCCGGATCGGGACCGGGGCTCGGGCCGGAGCCGGGACCGGACCTGAGCCACCTGACGGAGGAGGAGCGGAGCATCATCCTGTCGGTGGTGGAGAGACAGAAGAAGGAGGAGGAGAAGGAGCAGAGCATGCTCAAGTAAGGAGGGAGGTACCAATCACCAATAATCCATAATCACCGACTGATCATGGAGGTGACGTCAGTCCAACAATAATCAACAAGCACTCCTGATCAGAATACTACTACAGAGATACAGTACATGTACACAGTGATCCGCTTCCTGTCACAGCACCACAGTACAAGTACTTCACTCTGTGACTCGCTGGCACCAGATTTGAAGTGAATTAATTCAGAAGAGTCAGTCTCTCTAATGCTAAGCTAACATTAGCATTGGTTTCCTGTGCAGTCACAGTCTTTGTCTCCATGGAAACACAACTCCAGATGTTTTCCATCGGAGTTTCCAGATGTTAGACCGCAGGTGTTTCTGTGAGGGAGGTCGCCTGATGTCATCTGTGCATTGTGGGTAACTGAGGGGTTTCTGGTTCAGGGGCCTATTACCCATCAGCCCCTGGGAGCTTCACAGCGAAAACACCTGTTGTGACATCACTGGTTGGGGGCGGGTCAGGTGTCATGACGGACCGTTTAGACCTGGTGACGTCTGCATGTGTCATTTTATTTTGAAGTCTTGTCCCTTTGTCTCATTCATGTAGCTTGATTTTATTTTTTACACGTACACAGATGTTTGTGTTCTGTAGTTTTTTATTTAAAGCTCAGTTTTTCTGATGTCATTTTTATTTTCATTTCATCGTCGTCATCGTCATGTGTCTGCAGGGATCAGGAGGGAATCAAACCTCCGTTGGCCTCGTAAGTATCTCAGTCTGAACAATGTCTCCGTTAGCGCACCTGTCCCGGTCTCACCTCCCTCCTAAACCGCACTGAACCACTTCCTGGTTCCCAAACTGGCCAAAATCCAAATGTCTGCACTTCACAGTGGAACAGTTCCTCATCCAGTCCACAGGAGGCGTCATTTAGCTTCTGCAGATGTCCAGGTGCAGTCTTCACCTGATTTCATTACCCACAAGTCACTGCAATGTGGACATGATGTTGTAGTTCTTCCACTGACTGAAAATAAAGACTATCTCCATGACAGCTCCCTAAAGTGAAGCCAAACAATCTCAATGGCTTCATTTCTGAACAACAGGAAGAAGTGGAGACGTGTCATCCATCTTTATTTAAAGTCTACGTTTGAATTAAATTAGTAACATTACTGGAAATTATTGGTCCGAATATTATCCAACCACATCATGACACAGAATGTTGACCAACAGCTGTTGGGGTCAAAGGTCATTAAAATGTAATTTGTTAGTGAAGTGGACAAAAATACATCAGATACAAAATGGCTGCAAAACCAGAAAAGGGGATGATTATTAACAAGAGTTACTCGTTACTCCAAACGTTTCCACGGCAACGAGTCAAACCAACGTCAGGCCCGTCACGTCGAACACGTCACGAAACAGACAAATGAAGTGTGTGGGTGATCAGTCCAGAGGGTGGACATTTGGATTCAGCCTCAACTTCAGTCAAACTACTTCCTGTTTCCCAAATCCCCCCCCCCTCCTACTTCCTGTCAGCTGATTCTCTGTGTCACCTGGACAGGTGGAATCTGTTGTCGGGGTTCAGTCAGTTGGTCAATAACGTTGCCGCCAATGTGTCCGAAGTTCTGCTGGTTAAAAGTCCAACTGACGACGAGTCGCAGACGTGAGTAGAAAAAACAGAAACCGATCAGAAGTCTGGTTCACACCTCTGCACAGTTTCCTTCATGTTCACACGGAGGACGATCAGAACCTCGAGGATCCAGGTCGAGATCAGGTGACACGAAGCTGCAGTCAGAAAGAAACAGGAAGTCACAGAAACGTTCACATCCTCTTCCTGTGTCTTTGCAGTAAAATGTTCTGTAATCAGTTTTTATTTAAACAGAATGTTTGGAGGCAACAGACTCTTGTTGGAGTGACGTAATCTGCAAAGCAAAGATCACGTGACCAATGGAGGGAGAGTCCGCAGATAAACATCTTAAGCTCGGTGTTCATCCCTGACTTCAAAATATCGACAAGTCAACTTTGAAAACCACACCTTCAAACTTGCCATGCTAGTTCAGCTAATGCTACATGTCACATACCTATCAGTCGAAAGTCTCCTAAACGAACTGCCACCTTTAACCCCACACAGGAAGTTACATCAGCAGTTCGAGATGTACAAGGACCAGGTGAAGAAGCTGGGGGAGGAGCCTCAGGCCGCTCAGACAGCGAGGGCGGAGTCTCCGACCTGTGGCATCTGTCGCAAAACGAAGTTCGCCGATGGTTGCGGCCGAGCGTGCTGCTACTGTCAGAGCCGCTTCTGTGCCCGCTGCGGGGGGCGGGTTCCTCTCAGAGCCAATAAGGTAAATGACACTAATGTTTAAACTGAACCAAACATCAGGAAAAACTTATTAATGAGGGTTGGATAAAAGTATCACAGATCTGAGATGAATTAATGTCAAGGTTTTATGATTCACTAGAAAATATTAAAGGTGCTATGTGTCCTTTTTTGCCAGTGCTACATGCCTGATGTTAGCAATAGCATGAGATCAGAAATGTTATTCTAAGTGTCAAAGTGGATGAGTCAAACTCAGACTCAGCTTCACATTAACTCGATTATGATCATAATAATAAACCTGAGCTTGTTTCTGACAAACTGTGTTGACGAGTTAATCTATGAAAAACCTGGTCACATGCTCATTTGGACACGGGACTTAAAAACCTGTCCTGATCACGATGAAGTGAAGTTTCCATTTTAATTAGTGTTTAAATGACATCATTAAAAAGTGGTTGTAGTAGTTACTGTGTCTGAACACTGGGTGGTGCCACATATGTAGAAACATCCCAGCAGCTCCTTCAACACTTAGTTTAAAAGGATCGTTTTTAGCCTAATTGTCTCCGATGTCCTCTGGTGCCACGTTCACACAAGCTCTCGCCCAAGGGCGCGCGGTAGCATTGCTACGTCCGGTGGAGGACTTTTAGACTGAAACATAATTTATTGAGTCTGTTCAGTTTTGTAGAAAATTCAGTTGCAGCTCGTTGAATAAACGATCTTGTTTCTGTCGTGTTTCAGGTGATGTGGGTTTGTAACGTGTGCAGGAGGAAGCAGGAGATTCTCACTCAGTCGGGCGAGTTTCATTCCAACTCAACATCGCTGTCTGTCAACCACACGTCACAGGGGGTTCCACACCCACCAATGCAGGGGTCGCCGGGGGGCACAAGACCCCTGAGCAACGGAGCCACAGAGCGGTCAGTTTCAAAGTGATTTGTTTTGATCTGTTTTTCTGGATCTTCTCCTGCAGCCTCTAGTAAAACATCTGGAACATGTCAGAGTGAGTCCCTGAGAGAAAACATCTGGAACCTTCTCAGTGAGCGAGTGGGCGTGTCTCTGAGGTTTCTAACACGTGACGGACGTGAAACTGAAGAACACAAATGTCTCAGGATGAAGAAGAGGAGCCGTACACGTAGAAGACGAAGACGTCCACTTGGAAAGACGAGGAGGTTCCAGATGTTTTGGTGATGAGGGCCGACGCCGTGTGGACGAGCTGTAAACAACAACACTGATCTTTACACAGTTTAGACGCCATGTCCCGCCTCCTCCTCCAGGCTCCACCCCTCACCTGAATGTCCCCCACATGTCTACACAACATGTCTACACAACATGACTACACAACATGTCTGGACAGAGTTCATGTGTTCACCACTAGATGTCACTGAATATCTTGCATATGTGACACGTCTGTACATCTACAGCTCTTGGCCTTTAAAGGACATTGGGCGAGAGGCGGGGCTCACCCTGGACAGGTCACCAGCCAATCACAGGTCCAACATACAGAGACAAACAACCAATCAGTCTCCGGTCCAGTCTGCATGTGTCTGGACTGTGGGGGGGAAGTGGGACAGAGACACATGAGAACATGTTAACTCCACACAAAGAGAAATTGGGATTGAAACTGGCAACTTTTCTGATAGTGGAGTTGTGACAGAAACCTGTTCTGTGGTTTGAAGTGAGACGGACTTTTAATTAGTTTGGTTTGTTGTTAATTACAGAATGAGACCCCCCCCCCCCCCCAACACACACACACACTCACACATACACACTCACACACACACACACATAATCTGATTAACAGATTTATAATCCTGCAGTTCAGAGATTTACTGCTGCTGCTAAATACAGACGCACGCTAACACACAGCAGGCTGATGGAAGCTAACAGGCTAACCACACACACACACACACACAAACACACACACACACACACACACACACACACACACACACACACACACACACACACACACACACACACACAGATGTCCCTACCTGTGTGGGTGGAGCTAGAGAGAGACAAGGAGGGGTTGGGAGGGTGAGGGACTCTAGATGGGGTGGAGTCTGATCATGTGTGGGTGTGTTTTCAGTTATGATCCAGATATTAGTTATAAAGCTGCTGACTGTGTGTGTGAGTGTGTGTGAGCGTGTGTGTGAGGAGGTTGAATGATTCGTGTGTTGAGTCGATGTGAAGCTTCAAACATCCGACAGCTGAAGGAAAGAGTGTAAGAGACTGAAGTTTGTTTGTTTGTCAGCAGGATGTTGAAGTGATGAGGAACCGAACTCATTACGTCCAGTTCAAGATTGTTGTCAGGAAAATATTTAGATCTTGATAATCTGTATTTCTGTTGTTGACGTCACAGACGTGTGTGGGATTGTTTGTCACTCTGGTTCTTTCATTCATTTCTGTTTGTGGAATGAAAAGGTAGATTTATGATGCTTTGATTTAAAACTCAAACCTTTATTTGTGTTGCTTGCTTGCAGTCAGATTCACGTCCTGTGTGGAAACAGTCGGCTCATCACTGTGTAATGTCAGCTTTCACTTTGGTTCATTGATGTGATTGACAGGAGGCGGAGCCCCTCGGGGTCTTATTTTGATGGTGGGGGCGACCTCGGTCTGGACTACTCCACTCACTTGTCACATGGTTACCATGGCAATGGGGAGGCGGATCTGCAGGGTCAAAGGCGACCAATCAGAGACAGGCGAGGCCGCTGGCACTCACAGGTGAGTCTTTTATTGTTCATTTAATTTATGAGTAATTCGAACAGTTTTTATTCATTATTCATCATAGTTTGACTCATAAACACAACAACACTAACAGGACTTGATGTTGTTGATGATGATGATGGTCCTTGTTTCTCCTCCTGGATCAGGACCATCCTCTGGACAAGGACCTGGACGCTCACGAGTTGCGGCGGCGACAGGAAGAAGAGTTTCAGGCCCGTTACCGCAGTGACCCAAACCTGGCTCGTTATCCGGTGAAGCCGCAGCCAAGTGAGGAGGCCATGAGAATGTTAGCTCAAGTCGGCAGAGTCCGCCACCAACGTCGCCACAGTGATGTCTCCCTGGCAACGGCTGAGCCTGACCACCTGACCCTGAGACACACAGGTAGGAATAAAACTGACAATCTGTTAATGCCTTGCCAAGGGCACTCAGTCTGATATTTTTTCTTTCCTGTTAGTTCTCCGTCAGCATCGACCTCAGGGATTGATCAGATCTGAAGGTCAGAGGTCATTCTCTGTGGACCGGGCATCTAATCACATGAGCCCCACGTCTCCCCGCCGCAGCCCATTACCACAGCAACACCTGGACCCGAGCTCCGCCCATAAGAGGAAGTCAGCCAATGAGAGCGTGGTGCAGAGAGGGCGGGGGATGGGGAAGATGCACGTGATTGGTAGCTTCAGCAGCTCTGAGGAAGAGCTAGTGACCACTCCAGAGTACACCAGCTGTGACGAGCCTGACAGTGAGTGTCCACATGCCAAGTGCTAACGAAATGTGGCTATGTGGCTAAATGCTAACTGTCACATAATGAAGGTAAAGGCTAAATGCCTTCATGCTAACAGCTAAATACATGAGGCCAGGTGGTGTTCACACACCTGATGCAATCACTGTTGTGAATGTGTCCAATCATTTGTTTTAGAAAGGTGTAGGTGAGAGGAACCAGGAAGAGTCCAGTGACATTGAGTTCTCTCTGATGGTAATTAGCTCAGTGTGATAATCCTCTTTCAGCTGAACTCGGTCTGAACAGCTTTACCCTGCACTTCCTCAAGCAAACACCAGAGGGTTCCTACTAGTCCTCAGAGAACCCAACATGCCGACAGAACACAGTAGAACTCTGACTTCTGAACACTGAAACAGGTTCTGTGTCTGGGTGGTTCTTAAATGGTTTCAGAATTCCGTCTTATCTGTAAGGTCCTACATCTGCTGTGATGGCTGGTAGAGGGGTTCGTCCACTAATGATAACGTTGGCGGTTTGATCCCCGGCTCCCTGACATCTGTTCTTGCATTGTGAGGATTGGATGTATGATACGGAAGCACAATAAATAGAAGTCCTGCTGTTCTGCAGGGATCCACAACTGTTCTATGTGGGCTCTTGTCTGTTCTGTAGGGTTCTGCTATTGTTGCAGTGGATTCCATCTGTTTTTCAAGGTTCTGCTCCAGTTCTGTAGGGTTCTCCTGCTGTTCCATGGCAATTGTTCCCCTTGAATCAGCACATGTTCCATGCAGGATTCTGCTTCTGTTCTATTGTGTATGACTTGTCGTTTATGGTTTCCCTTGCTTTTCTTGAACGCTCTGTAGAACAGTGTTGGGTCACTGCTCTCTGAGCACCCACATGGTTCTGTTCTGTTCTGCTGCCCAACGTGTTGCAGATAAAGTTGATGAACGTGTTTCTGCAGGTCGTCTCAGGAAATCAAGCGTCATGCTGACGAGTTAATCTGCTGTGTCCATGTCATTGGACCAGAAGTCACGTGATCAGAGATTATGAACTCTAACTGGCTCAGAGGCTTCTTGGCTCCTTCTCTCAAGTCTGGAGGTGACGGAGCAGCTCAGAGTCTCTTTCTCTGCCGCCCTGAACATACCTGCTCATAAATAAGAACCAATACAACTTCCAACAGACCTTCAACCCTAACGGATCCTGGCCCAGAGGATCTTGGAGGATCTAAGATAACGTGCATGATCCAGATTTGAAGAGAACATCTATGCGCGGCTGCTCCTGTGCTGCAACAGAAGCACCTACTCCACCTTCGTTAAATTGGATTAAAAGAGGAGAGTGTGGATTACTGGCCTACCTCAGGAGTCACTGTAGACACAAGGTTGCAGGAGTCGCTGACAGAGTGGGTTGGTCAATGTCATCGCAACTGCTGGATCCCTGGTGATCTGGAGGTTTGATCATTTCTTGATGATCTACTGGATTCCGCTGACTGTGATCTGGTGAAAAGGTGGAGGAGAGGGAAGGTTTGAGCAATGTTGGCCCCAACCTGCCAACCTCCACCAGCGTCCTGTTTACAGCTTGACAAACCAGATCACTTTTAGACGTCCGAACCATCTGGACGTGGAGCTGCAGCCCAGGAAATCAACAAGCTAACAACTCTCTGAGCTATTAGCGAAGTCTGCAGTGAAAGGGAAGCTAGCTCTGTCACAAGAGAACAAGGGAATCATAGCCAACAGATTTGCTCAGTGCTTTGACTAATCTTATTACAGACAGGTATGAACTGCTCTGCAGCCTGCAGCCAGAGCTCAGGGCAAACAGCACCCAAAGATACAGAGAGGAGGAGGAGGAGAAAGGAGCTGCAGGTTCACCTCCTTCTCTTCATCTTCCTCCTCTTCCTCTGCTGAAGCCTCCTCCTCCTTCATGGCGTTCACACAGACCTGTGAGTACTGAAGTGTGCGTGTTTAAAGCTGCTTTGACACGTGTAAAGACGGATTACTGTTTGCTGGAAGGTTCAGACCCCCCCACGTCCCCAACCAAGATTCAGAGACCTTCGTCTGATTGTTCAGAAATCCATAAAGAACCCGGCTCCTCTACCTCTGTTGAGTGTTGCATTGTGGGATACAAGGAAACTTATTTTGTTGCAGTTTTACAACATGGCTGCTTCAGGCGTTGTTCCCTGTTTACACTGAGCAGAGTTAAGTCCACACTTTCTTAACTCCAGTCGAAGAACAGATGAGTTGGAAAAGTACAGACTGAAACTCTTTACTCCAATAAACGGACATTTACTCAAATTATAAAAGTTAAACGTTTACTTGATATCTGTGCAAAGCAAAGAGAGACTCATTCATTTAGTTCAAAGATTGTCTCACTCACTCTGATTTTAAATCAACTGAAGACAATTTAGAGCAAAAAAAGATTTGTGACATGGAAAATGTTCCAGGAGGATGAAATGTGTGTCGTCGTCATCAGGGACGTTTTGTGATTCTTCACTTGATGTCGTCCTCGTCACGGACATGTGTGCTTCTTCTCCACGTCTTCATCTTTTACGTTGTGAAACGTCTGTTGTGTGTGAAAGATTCACAACCTGGAATCATCTCATCTGTGTTTATGTGCATTTAGACTCGATGATGAATGAAAATGTAAATTTGAAAAAAAGTCGAGAGTAGAACAAATACCTGATAAAGTAGATACCTGAAAAAAACGTATGTACACTAAGTGTATATATTCATATATATGTATGGATACACTTAGTTAACTATAGAATAATGTCTTACTATAATGTGTCACTTACATCAACATGTTTTACCTGAACCTTCTGGGTGTTTAAACTCTGTTTTAATCACGTTTGACCTCTGACCTCCACTCTCTCCTCCTGGATGTCTGGTTGCTAGGAGACATGGACAGCCAATGGTGGGATCATGGTTCCTGGCATGGAGAGCCTGTGCCCATGTCTATGGTAGGACTGAGATCAGATCATCCTCCAGCTCATTGAAGTGAACTACTATTTGCTTATATTACTGTTGCTGAGCAACCACATATATGTCCACTGTGACTCCTCAGCATCCGGTAACATGGCAACCGTCCAAGGATGGAGAGCGTCTGATTGGTCGAATTCTTCTGAACAAGAGGATGAAGGACGGGACGGTTCCTGCGGATACCGGAGCGCTGCTGGGACTCAAGGTGACGAACTCTTCTTCCCCTTCATCCTGTTATTGAACGTCAGCGGTCAGATCAGTGCCTTGCTCATGGGCAGTGTGCTCTCAGGTTGTTGGTGGGAAGATGACGGAGTCTGGTCGTCTCTGTGCGTTCATCACCAAGGTGAAGAGAGGAAGTCTGGCTGACACTGTGGGACACCTGAGACCAGGTAATCCATCTTCTTAATGTTCTTTGATTCCTGAAGGTGTTGATGCTTTTATCACTTTAAAGTGCTCTGAGCGGTCAGTAGTCACGTTGTTGACAGGTTTTGATATTTAACCTGCGGCTCAGGTTACAATGGTGATCTACAGTGATGATCATGGTACAAGCCCTGACAGAGAAATGCCAATGAGTGTAACATAGCTTATTTCAACTTCTTCATCTCCTCCATGGTTCAGGTGATCAGGTTCTGGAGTGGAACGGCAGGGTTCTTCAGGGAGCCACGTTTAATGAAGTTTATAACATCATCCTGGAGTCTAAACCAGAACCACAGGTGGAGCTCGTGGTGTCAAGACCTATCAGGTGGGTCAAAGGTCACACAGGGGTCACATTACAGAAACTAAGTAGTTTTAAAAATATGACAAGAAAGTTTTTCAGATCTTCTAAATGGCCTCTAACCAGTAGGTTGGCATTTCGAAACCCAGTTTTCCTCATTCAGCCAAAGTGTCCTTGGGCAAGATGCTAAACCTCAATTGCCCCTGATGGCTGTGCGGTTCCCACGGAAACTGTGTGTCAATGATTATCACGACTAGATAAGCACTTTAAAAACAATTCTGATGTTCTACAGAGAACTTGAGGTTCTGTCATTTTAACAACTTGCTTGTGATTTTTGTTCATCAGAGACGTTTCCAGGGCAGCAGATGGTTCCCATGTCCAGCTGGACTCCAGTGAGTCAATAACATACAAATCAAAAATCAGGGCTGATTCTGAGACTGTACGACTGTGTTATAAACTGTAAGTTCTGTGTTCAGGTTCCAGTTCCTTCGACTCACAGAAAGTTGGCCCGTCCATTTCAGTCACATCTCCCATGAGCCCCAGTGTTCTCTCCGGACAAGTCTCGGTACGTTTACACCAGCATGCTCTGCACACGGCCCATGGCCAATCAGCTGTTGGTTGACAGCTGTCTCCATGGTGATGTGTGTGTGTGTTTCAGACTGTGAACAGGCGTCCTCTGGTTCCCAGAATTCAGGTAAACTGTAGAACACAGAGAGAAGTGCGAATGTCCTCTGTAGTTATTAGTTATTAGTTAAATTGACTCTCTCTAATTCTTCGCTCGTGTCAATTACGCCAAACCTCTGCCGACCAACTGCAGCTTTAAAATAAGTAGTGAAGTAGAATGTTTCCTCATTGATGAATGAGGTTCTTTTTCTGTTCCACTAAGCTAACAGGTTCTGTCCTATTTCATTTACACACAAGGTTCCACATCTGTTCTCTGTGCTTCTTTTAGCGCTGTAGTGCTCCTCTGTGTTATCAAGGTTATAATAGTTTTGGATTTTTCATTTTGGTTTAGTTTTATTTCGTTTTGACTTTTTCCCTCCATTTCAGTTAGTTTTAATTAGTTTTTAGTGTGGGTTTGCTAGTTTTTATTAGTTTTTATATTTTCAAAAATGTTTAGTTTTAGTTGAGTTTTTATTAGTTTTAGTTTTTTAATACTTTGGGTTATTTGTCAGGTGCAGGATTAAAAAATGTATTGTGCTGGCATAAATTCTCAGATGGCGGGAGACCGGGAGTGTAACACATGTTGTGGGCGGTAATGGTCAGAAATTCAGCGGGAGCAGGATGGTGCTCTAAGGTGCTCTTAGGTGCAGTAAGGTGCTGGTGCTGCTGCTGCCAGCTGGTGTAAAACTGCCAGAGCGGAATATATCGATCATATGAATCCAACCAATTGAGGAGCTCCTGCTGCCCTATATTACGGCCTTTGTTTGGTTTTTTGTTCTTTGGGGTTCAGCAGATGTTGTACAGAGTGCGCCTGTTGCCCCTTGGCTAGCTCGGTAGTAAGCGAATGGATGGATGGATGGATGGATGGAAGGATGAAACTAGTCCTTAGGTGTATCTAAGTCTTTACTGTTGTGCCAGGTTCTCCTGCTGTTGATTGGGTTTCCTCAGTAGTTCTTCAGTGCTGTATTTTTTATGTGGTTTGCTAGTGTCTACTAGGGTTCTTTCTCTGATTGTTGGAGTTCTAATGTTCTGCGGGTTGCAACCATTGCGTCGGTCCTCTTTTCCTGTTTAGTGTTTGGTTTGATTTAAAATCTGTTCTACAGGTGAAGCTCTGGTACGATAAAGTCGGTCATCAGCTAATCGTCACAGTTCTTGGAGCCAAAGAACTTCCCTCCCAAGATGACGGCCGACCCAGGAACCCTTATGTCAAGATCTACTTCCTGCCTGATAGAAGGTAAATAAAAGAACCAAACTGCTTCCTTGTTTCAGTTTTGCGATTCATTGGGTTCTGCTGTATAACCTGCGGAACCTCTGATCTGGTTCTTTAGAACTGGAGGTGGTTGCCTCGTTATGATTGGCAGTTACTTCTCTCCTTGCAGTGATAAGAGTAAGCGGAGGACGAAGACGGTAAAGAAGTCATTGGAACCTCGGTGGAATCAGACTTTCATGTACTCTCCGGTCCACCGGCGGGAGTTCAGAGAACGAATGCTGGAGCTGACAGTCTGGGATCAGGCCCGGCTCAGAGAGGAGGAGAGTCAGTTCCTGGGAGAGGTCAGAACACATGGAGAACTTTCAAAAACATCTGAAGTGAAGTTGTCCCAACAGAAACTCTTTAAAACCAGTCTGTTCTCCCTGTTCAGGTGCTGATTGAACTGGAGTCGGCTCTGTTGGACGATCAGCCTCACTGGTACAAGCTACAGCTTCATGATGTTTCCTCTCTGCCACTGCCCAGTGCCTCCCCCTACCTGCAGAGGAGAGGACTGCAGCCTGAACACAGTCAGGCCAGCAGGAGGCTGCAGAGTGAGAAAATAACACTGATTACACCCTCTGATCCTCTGTGACTCCCACAACGTGAATCCCTGTTTTATCATCATGAGTTCTACAGATACTTCTTTTTTCGGCTTTTTTTCTTTTCAGTTCAACATCTTGTTTTGATTGAAATTTGTTTTTGTCAATTTTACTTTCCTCCCATGATGCTTAACCAGATAAAGGTCCTTACTGTAACTCAGGTAATAACAGCTCTGTGTGTGTCTGTTGTGGCTGCTGACCTTCTGTAGCTTATTCTTCCTCCTTTGGCTTTTCCCGATGCTAAGCTAACAGGCTTCCTAACAGGCGCAATGATGTTACTGTAATGTCATCAGTCTTTGCTGAGTGGAGGTGTACATTTTTTAAATTGTGGTAGTTTAAGGAGCAGATGGGTCTAAAAAGGCAGCACTCACTCAGAAGGTGGTCCATGTTCTGGTCCAGGCTCTGGTCACCTCACGCCTAGACCACTGCACCTCCCTTCTGGCTGGTCTGCCTGCTGGTGTTATCTGACCTCTGCAGCTCATCCAGAATGCAGCAGCTCGACTGGTCTTAAACCTAAATTCACTCACACTACTCTGCTCCTCTGCTCCCTTCACTGGTTACCAGTAGCTGCCCGCATCCGCTTCAAAACACTAGTACTTGTGTACCGTGCTGTGAACGGATCGGATCCAGGACATGGTTAAACCTTACACCCCAGCCCTTACATGTAGCACTTTGTAGTTTGGCTTTTTTTGAAGCTAATGTTCTGACATGATTCTTGTTGTTCCATGTTTGTTCCCTCATGGCTGATGAACTTAATGTCAGCTGAATGTAATCTAATATCAGAAGTAGGTTCCGGGGTTCCTCAAGGGATTTGCTGTTGTTCTCAAGGCTGCACTGAATGGCTGTTTGGATTTCAAGTTCCTTTCGATGTTCTCTGTGGTCCTTGGTGGGGGCTCCAGTAATCATTTCAGATGTTTCAGTGATGTTTTTTTTTCTAGGAGGTGCTGGTTGTCCTGTATAGGTTCCTCTGGCTTTATTATAGAGTTCCTCCAAATGTTTAGGCACCCTTGTGGGTGTTTAGATGCTTTATCATCCATTAGGTCTAAGAAAGGCTCCAACATTTAGTAAGAGTTCCATCTGGTTTCAAAGTTGTTCCATGGTCACTGATGGAATTTCAGGATGTTACAAGTTCTTTGGTTCCTCAAGGAGTTTCTTGTTGTTTTTTGAGAGGGTGACAGAGGTTTGTGAAAATGTTGGAGTTGTACATTTAGAGACTAAGTGTGTCCCAGGTTCCCATACTTGAAAGAAATTCACAAAATCATTGTGGGGGTTCTGCAGATCAACCCAGAGGTCTTAGGGTTCTACATATTCCAGCTGTCTCAGAGGAAATCCAACAGGTCTTTACGAGATTGATGTGATTGCCAGGAGTTCTAAAAGGTTCTTGAAGTAATCTTTTTTGAGGTGGCCCTAATGATTATGAAGGACTAGCAGAGTTCTGTGAAGATGTTTTAGTGGACTTTAACAACCTCTAAGGGGGTTCCTGAGTCTCCTTCAAGGATATATATGTCCCTAAGGATGTCCAGGAATCCTGTGTGGGATTTTAAAGGTACTTCAGAGAATCCTGACTTTCACAAGTCATTGTGGGTAAAAACCTGAATGTTGCCCTGTGACCTTTAATTTTCCAGCCCCCAATTATCATCATGAAGCTATTTCTGAAGTTTGTCAAATGAAATATATGAATCTTTTAATGTTGCTGTGTAAATTCAGTTGTTTCTTGTCTTCCTGTACTGTTTGTGTGTCAGATTAGTTGACCTTCCTGTCGAGGATTACAGAAGAGCTGCTTATAGGCTTAAACGTCCTCTCTGTGTCTCAATGCCCCCCCCCCCCCCCCCCCCCCCCCCCTGTAGGGTCTCAGAGGATCAGTGACAGTGAGTTTTCAGATTACGACTGTGAAGACGGCATCGGGGTGATATCAGGTGAACTTCATGTCCCATCATGCACTGCAGCCCTGTCTGAACACATACCAGAAAATAGAACACATTTCAGCACTATTTGTCCTTGTTTTAATTTCAAATGTTCCCTTTAACAATCTCGTCAGTGTTCTCCTAGAACCACTGAACTGACTGGCTCTGGTTCTTTGTGTGCAGACTACAGACAGAATGGGCGGGACTTCCACAGTTCCACCCTCTCAGTGCCAGAGCAGGTGATGTCGACCAATCACTGCTCCCGATCCGACTTGGTCAGGATGAGGTCACGGTCACCGAGCCAACCGCCTCCGCACAGGTAACAGCTGCTACTGAGCACACGTTTTAAAGAATGAGAGCTGAGGAGTTGAGGTAGTTTTTCAGAAAGATTAGGATGATAATATGAGATGACTTCATAATTGGATCATGTGATACAAGATAATTCCCGATGAGAACAATGAAAAGAAGAACTCAGATGATAGAAGACGAGAACAGATGTTATGAGATTCCAAATGAGATGGAATTAAATAAATGTTCCATTTTTGTTCATTGATTCAGGTCTCAGCTTCATTTTACCACCACTCACTGTTATTCTTTTCATACCTCACTAACCTTAACCATTTGCTGACACCTGATCCCTGACCTTTGACCTCCGACCACCTCTATCCTGTGAACCCTCCTGACCTTTGACCTGTGGATACCAGTGGCAACCCTCTGTACCCGTTGTATCGGGAAGACGCTGTGCGGCTATTGCGAGGTTCAAAGCTGAGCCGAGCGTATTCTGACGCCGGTCAGTACAGCAGTCTGGACAGGTAACCATGTTAACACATGGCACAACACCTGACCTGGGTCACCTGGACAGCAGTAAATCAGCACACAATTATTGTGTAATATTGTGCTTAAGGGGGAACATAAGGAAATCATGAAATGATCAATAAACATCATCCTGAATTACTAGATACACCTGTTCTGTCACATAAACCACGCCCCTCTGTTGCTGCTGCTGAACCAATCAAACAACATACTGCTCTATCTCAGGGCTGGACCAGGACCCAGGTCTGGAGTGGATTTTGTTTTGTAGTTCTGGTTCTAGTACTGGTGGTAGTTCTGTTGCAGTACTGCTCTTTGTACAATTGCTATGCTTGTTATATACAAGTTATAGTATTTGTTGTACTACATCTACTACTGGTATTTGTAGTAGCGGCGCTGGTTTCTGTACTGGTTGTATCAGATGTCTCTTGTAAAGGTCATATTTCTTCTTGTAGTACCAGTCATAGTGGCTTTAGTTCTGGTTTTCAGAACAGGATAATCCACTGCTACTGGACACAACACTGGCTAGTCATGCTCATAGTTTGGGCTTGCTGGATACTGCTAGTCTTAGTTCTAGTTACTAGCACCTAGTACCAGTTCTCATAGTTCTAGTTGCACTGGCAATCAAACTGGCGATGCTGCAAATTATTGTTATTATACCACTATATGACTTGTAGTACTGCTTGTACCAGTATTGGTTTGATTTCTGGGTGTGGTGCTGGTTTTAGTTCGCATTCTATCCTGGTTGTTGGTTGTGGTGCAGATTGTTGGTCAGTTGTGTCTGACTGTCTGTTTCTGTGTATTCAGGAGTCCACTGAGGAAAATGTCTGTTACCAACTCTCTCGATTCTCATGACAGGTACTGAAACTATTGGATGAAGATTTACAGGAGTAGTGTTTGTTGTAGTAGTAGTTGTGCCTCTATTACCATGAGTTGCGGTAACCGCGTTCTCATCTCCATTCGTGCTTCTATGTGTAAGATATATGAATGGTCCGAACCACGCTCCCTGGACAAACCCCATGATGAATGGGAACTGTGAGGACTACAGGTGAGCCCCAGAGTTTGTGGGTAATGTAGTGTAGAGGGTGAAGTTTACGTAAGATTCAACGTGTTGTGAAGTTGATACCTCTCTGTTCTTCAGTCAGGACTTCATCCCAGACTTCCCCTACGAACCTGATGCGTACGATGAGGAACTGCACAGGTAACGGACTGACAGACAGTTTGACTTACAGACAGATAGACTAGGACATATGTAGATGTAGAGGACAGTCGTAGTCCTTCTGTGCCTCCTTCTTATCATCCCCCATCAATGCTTGAGGTGTCTTTCAGTCCAGAGGACAACAGTTTCAATTTGTGGTCCTTGTTTAAAGTTTGTAATTTCATCTGGAGTTCTCTGTATTTGAAACAGCCTCAGAACTTCCTGTTTCTCTCTCCCAACATTCTTCATTGTCCTCTATATCACTGAGGCCTTCTGGGACATGTAGTGTCAGAACCCTGAAGGTTTTCTTTTAGGATTTCTTCTTCTTTGTTTTTTTATTTACAGCCGTCAGTGCCTTACATTTCCTGATAACCTGACTTGCAAACTTCCTTAGGGATGACCGATCAACCTCTCCCACAGGTGCAGTGGTTGTGTTGGTGAGGGTGGGTGATTGTTGTCATGGTGATGTGCAGGTACAGTCGGGGAATGGACCGGCGGTATTACTACAGTCGCTCTCGGTCAGCTGACCAGCGTGCAATGGCAGACCAACCGCTTTACACACGCTCACACTCCACAGACCGATCTGACTTCGTCCACTTGAGGTCGGGACGCTCCGCCCCCCCCTCACCTGCCTGCACCAGGTGACTGGCAACTGACCTATCAGTAACCAACTTCGTCTCTGTTGTGTTTGTTGAATGTGGTTTTTATCCAGGAGAATGACGTCTAGCTGAAGACTGACCACACCCATATTCTAACCCCTCCCCCTGCTCCCTGATTGGCTCACAGTGACATCACACCACTAAAAACTTGATGTTGTCTTCCATTAGGGTTAACCCACATGATTTCTGTACTGCTGGTATTCATTTGTTGAATTAATCCTATTTTTTCCCACCCTCATATCTGAGCTTCGTCTTCTTGTTTTTCTGATTCATGTTTATTTAACAGCATGTTGGCATCGCTTGTTGGTTGCATGAGTTTCTTGATTCCTAAGGTCACTTTGTTTTTTCTCTCTTAATCCTTGGTAGTTGAGTCGTAATCCTGCTGTGAACTCAGGTTGAATCCAAACCTCCAGCTTCTAGACTTAAAGACTGAGCCCTGAGCAGATTTTGGTCGTACATACTGATCCTGGGAAAAAAAGGGATACAATTAGCTAAGAAACAGAACCTCAGAAGTTTTGTTTCCATGGAAATTAATCAAAGCTCTTGGCCTTGTAAAGACGACTTCAGTCACGAAAACGTGAAAAAAGTTGAATTTACAAATATAGTTAGGGTTAGGGGAGGGGATAGGTGTGGTCGTAGCTGGAACCTCCTCCTCAGTAACACGTCTGTTAATTTGTGAGTTTTCAGGATCAGAAAAGTCTGGACTTTTGGATTGAGCCCGAGAATTGAGTATCTGTGCTAATTACCCTGCTGGACAAACTCAATCAAATCAATTACTGTAACCATGGAGACAGTGTATCGATTGATTGAAGGCATTTTAATGGTGTTAGCCATTAGCTTGTTGTTTGTACATTGTGCACAAATTTACATCAACAGAACCATTAATCTTACTAATGACAATTTAATCTCTGACCTTTGACTCAAGTCCTCCCGTGACATTGGTAGTTTGATTTTTTACTTTGTCAAACAGAGCAAATCCTCAAAGTGGATCGACCCAGACGAGTCCGTCAGGAACACCGGTCTGTGGCCGCAGAGTACGCCAGTTGCCCATTGTCCCACCCAAAGGAACGCTTGACAGAAGTATGTACCTGTTTTACACCAAAATTAGCAGGAATACACAGGGTTTTTTTAAATGCAGGGAAACCTGCTTAAAAAGCCGGATGATGATTCGGTCTTTTTGTTTATTTATTGACAGACAAGTGAAGTTTTCAGGTTTTATCTTGACATAACTTTGGATCATCTGCATAAAGATGGAACACCTTGTGTCCCAGGATGGATCGCTAGTGATCTAACAAAGAGTCGTGTCTTTCAGATGGAGAACTCCCTGACACTGTGCAGACAGGTACAGATTGTGACCTGTGTGTAGTTTAACACCCGAGTGTTGTGTACCTACTCCGGGTTCCTTTAGTTTAGAACTAGAACAGTTCTAATCCTTTCTTGCACTTTTGAAAAATTTACTTTCTAGTAATTGTAGCGATGGTCACGCACTGATCTGAATTTTTAAACTGTTGACGAGAGGTCACAGTTGGGGGTGTTTTAAAGGAAACATTCTACTTAATGTGTCACATTTTAGGTGAATCTTGTGCATGCTGGGAAATGTAGTCAAGTCAAGTACATTTTATCTCTATAATGCCAAACCATAAGAGAAGTTACAGTAGTCTCTCCAGCAGGCGCAGGTTGGTCTGAACACATCTTAAACAAAAGTGAATATCTGCTCTGCTGTCATTCTACTCCTGGCTGTGTGCTACTATCAGCTGACATCCTGGTCTTGGTGTATAACCAACTAAGAAAGTACCACAAATGGTGTAGCTCCTCGTGTGGAGATCTCTCTGAGAATCATCAGCTTCATGTGGTGCATAGCTTGGTCATTGTTGGCTGTTGTTAGTTTTCTAGTAGGTAAACTACCATTGACAAACTGGTCTGAGACTGGTCAGACTGGAGGTTTGTCCAGAGCCCTCATAAAGTACCTCACCTGGACTGTGGAGAACAGTGCCATCTCCTGGAGCCAGGTCAGTGAGAGGAGCTTGTTGGCTCCTGTGGTCTACTAACCCTAGTGGACCATCAAGAAATGGCATGGGCCTGCATCCTCCTGAGGCAGTGAGGTTTTGGGCAAACAGCTGGAGGCTTTGTCATTCTGCAGCTGTTACTCTTTTCTCTTTTCAAGGGTCAGTGAAACCTTTAGAAGCGAAACTAGGCATGTGATTGGTCAGCTCTTGTCACAGGTCATTTGATCATTCATCAACGCATTGTCTGTCTTCCTTCATCTTTGATCACCTTTTCTTTTTCTCCTTGATCTTTCATTTTCCATCAGTTTTGACCACGCCTACCACAGGAGCACCACCAGCAGCCCTTCTCCCTGCCAACATACAAACCCCTCCGACTGGCAATCACCCATTACCTCCTCTCATACGAATCCAAGCCCCGCTTTCTCCTGGACCTGTCCAGCCTCACCCACCACCTGCATCTGTACATGCACCTGCACGGGCACCAGCACCTGTACATGCACCTGCACCTGGTCCTGCACCATTTGTGGGAGCGCCATCACCAGCTCCTGCAATTTTACCTATTTTTACACCAGCACCTGTTGCAGCCACACCCCCAGCTTCC
This sequence comes from Paralichthys olivaceus, assembly GCF_024713975.1. NCBI lineage: Eukaryota > Metazoa > Chordata > Actinopteri > Pleuronectiformes > Paralichthyidae > Paralichthys > Paralichthys olivaceus. Next base: position 357,649 of record NC_091112.1, read on the forward strand.
CCAGCCCAACCAACACATACAACGACTGCCCAAGCCCCACCCCCTGTGCTTGCACCTATGCCAGCCCCACTCCCAGCCCCACTCCCAGCTCCTGTAGTCCAATCACAGTCACATGTTGAACCAGCCCTGGCCCCTGTACCCACTCCAACACCTGCCCCCTCACCCACCCCCACACCTGCCCCCTCCCCAGCCCCGCCCCCACAGACTCCAGGTGTGTACATGACATTTTGATGTGTCATTCGTGGTAAATCAGTCAGTCACATTTGGATATTTCAGTCATCAACATCATCTCTCATTTCATTTATTCATTCATGTGTTTATCTCCGCTACTTCGTGCTGATGTCATCATACCTGTCGTGTCAGAGCCTGAGATACGCTCAGCAACACCTGGAGGGACCAGAAAAGGCAAGTTAGTCTTCAGTGGATGTGATGATGCGTTCAAATGATCCTCTTCAGATTGTACTGATCCGGTGTAGTTGTCCAGGTGTGTGAGGTATTGTGAAGTACAAGGTTTTGACTCCTGCTGGTTTAACTGGTTTGACGTCAGATGGATCACCTGAACAGTTTAGAGTGTTGCTGAAGTCTGACCAATCACCTCTCTCTGCCTGCAATGATGTAGAGGTCACATGGGAGGACCAGCAAAAGAAAACTGCCAATGGTAACGTACCACCTGTTAGCTACGCCCACCTTTAGACAGGTAGCTCCTGGACCATGTGACACACTTGTCACCTGAGTCTGTGACGATATTAATGTAAATGGGAATAATCCACCACAGGCTACAAGAATTCAACAAAGTGTTTTTAACCAGGCTAACCAGGCTGAAGGTTAAGATACAGTTTCACTTTTTAGCTCTAACTTCTCAATCAGAGCGATTAACGATCGGCATGTTGATCTTTGTAAAACTGTTAACGACGATACACTGAAGCCACAGGTGTTTGATTCCTGCAGATTTAATGTCTCCATGGTTGTTAGATTTATCTTGTGTTGTCAGCGTAGATTCGATTCAGATGTCGCTCTGTACTTTGATCCCTGAGTTCTTCTGACTTTCTCTGTTTTAATTGTTTTGAATGTGAAGCTCCGCCCTGCTCTTGGTTGAATGAAACTCTCTGTGATTTCTTCATTATGATGTCGTCCTTGTCTTCAATTAGTCAGAAACCCAGCAACTAGTTTTATTTTCTCATGTATTTTCTCATGTGTTATATTTTTATTGTTTACATGCAAAAGCTTAATATTTGAATTTATTTAAATACATCACCACTTGATTTGATGACATCACTGTCCAACATCAAGCAACTGATGACCTCACAATGTTGTAATAAACTACCTCTGCTCCTGTGTCTCTGCAGGTGTGATGAAGGATCCATCAAAGGTGAACACACAGAAACACGTTACAACATATGACACAGAACATACCTTGTACATACATCACTGATAATGTCACCTGCTCACCTGCTCTGTGTCCAGATGAGGGACAGCTTGTCCTTCAAATCGTCAGACAGTGACGTCAGCGACGTGTCGGCCATGTCCAACGCCTCCGACACTCGATCTGTCTGCAGAATCAGGTGAGTCCAGGAACCAATCACAGAGCAGCACAGCCAGATGGTTGAACGAAAGGTTTTTAAGAACTGATGAATGTTAACAGCACGATTTATATTTGTGGTTTTCAAAATGTCCATTTAAATACGTTGACGTTAGTGATGTTAACGTGTTTTTCATTTACCATCTTTTCTTGTGTTTGATTCGTCTGCATGTTAACTCAGCATGCTCTTTCTGTTAGCTTAAAGAGCTAGCATGTTAGCATGTCTTTTGCTGCATGTCTTTGTCTGCATGCTCCTGTTCTCTCCTCTCATTGGCTGACGCAGCCAGTCGGAGGCCCTAGAAGGTCAATCAGTGGAGTTGGGGGCGGGGACAGAGGGAACACAGGAAGTAGCGGCAGCGGGTGGAGCCTCACTGCAGAAGAGTGAATCAGTGGAGGAGGGCGAGGAGGAGGAGGTGGCCGTGCCTTCAAAGTAAGGGAGCAACAGTCTGGAGTCAAACAACTCGTCATAGCAACAGTGTGCCGCCGCCCACTTCCCTTGTGTGCTGGTGTAACCCACCCCTTTTATGCCCCCACCTCCTTGGAAAATGATTGACAGGCATGTGTTTTTCCCCTCCCCCTCAGGTAACTGAGAGGTGTGAGTGTCACTGTCCCTCCCCCTCTGGGTGATTAACAGGCGTGTCCCTCTCTCTCGACCCCCCGCAGGCCGGCACCTGCGGCCGGAGCTCCTCTCATGAAGTCCTCAAGTGTCGGGGGGGAAATCTGTTCGTTGGGCAGGAATGACGACGACGACGATGAAAAGAAGCGACGCTCGAGTTTCGGAGCGAGGATGATGGGGATGGTCGGACTGGGAAAGAAGAGTCAGAGCGCCTCGCAGCTCAACCCAGAGGGTCAGACCCAGTTTAGACTTCTCATGTTGATCATCCGCTGCACTGCCCTCTACAGGCATGAAGACTCTACTGCAGATACTCAGTGTTGATTTGCCCATATTCAAACCCCTGTGTTCTCTCTGTTGATCTCTCCATCCATCCAGAGGAGGAGAAGAAGAAGAAGGTGGTGAGACTTCCTGTCCAGAGGAGCATAGAAACTGGTTTGGCTGTTGAGTTTAAATCTCGTTTCACGAGACAACCGAGTCGTGACCCGGACGCCGAGGACCCCAAACCTGGAGCGTAAGAAATTCTGTCGCTCCTCTTTTTGACTGTCGCTCCTCTTTTTGACTGTCGCTCCTCTTTTTGACTGTCGCTCCTCTTTACTCCTCTGATTTGTCATTTCTTTAGTTTTTATCCTCTCAGAAACTTTTATTTGTTTTCAGGCTGATATTTCCGGGTGTGAAATTGGCAACGGACCAACAGTTCACTGGCTTCCTGGAAGGATTAGGCCCCGCCCAGCTGGCTGGACGGCAGACTCTGGCCACGCCCCCCATGGGTAATGACCAATCAAAACTTTATTAAAATGATGTCTTGTATTTATTATTTATTTTATAGCTTCATACATTCATACATTATATATATATAAATACACACATACATATATTATATTGAAAAATCAAGAAATGATTTATCCTCATATTATAATGTTTACATCTATTCAAGTATTAAGTGTTTACTTTTATATTATACACATTAGTTCCTACATTTAAATAATTTTTGTACATATTAGTATGAATATAGTAAATATATAAGTATTTTAAACACTGTGGTATTTACATGATTGTTTGTTTATTGATCAGGTGACATCCAGATCGGGATGGTGTACAGAAAGGAGCGTCTGGACGTGGAGGTGATTCGAGCCCGGGGGCTTGTGGGTAAACAAGGCAACAAGAACACTCCAGGTGAAAACACTATACTGTGCTACACACAACACAATAACACAATGACAATATATCTGAGTGCAAGCACAGTCCGTGCAGAAGCGGAGCACATCTGTGCAAACAGGAGCTGCTGGAGGAGTCATTAACTATACAAACTGTCTTTCACTGTGTGTGTGTGTGTGTGTGTGTGTGTGTGTGTGTGTGTGTGTGTGTAGCTCCGTACGTGAAGGTGTACCTGATGGATAACGGGAAGTGTGTTTTGAAGAGAAGAACTCGTCTGGCAAGAAAAACACTTGATCCTCTTTATCAACAGCAGCTGCAGTTTGAGGAGAATCCAGAGGGAAAAGTCCTGCAGGTCACACAAAGACACACACACACACACACACAGACATACACACAGACACACACTCACAGGTGTACAGCCTGACGCACACACTAACCTAACCTGAAGTTCTAACCTCTGTCTCAGATCATCGTGTGGGGAGACTACGGCAGGATGGACCATAAATCCTTCATGGGCGCCGCTCAGATTCTATTGGACGATCTAGACCTGTCCAACATGGTGATCGGCTGGTTTAAACTGTTTCCTGCCACCTCATTGGTGGACCCTGCCTTGGCGCCTCTTACCAATAAGGAGACCGAGGGCAAGTCGTAGTGTCAAGAGGCGGGACTATACCAACACAGTAACGGGCCGAGAGAGGGAGGAGGGAACATGCTGTTTCCGGGCGGGACCTTAAAAAAGTCCCATGATTCTCCTCTGCTGTTGCATGCTGCATGATGACAATGTGTAACAGCATCATGACGATGTCAATGGGAGGAGAAAGGAAGGCTCCACCCCCTGATGGTGACACAAAATGACCCTCACACAGGACAAGGCGGCGTACCAAAGGATGCTGGGAAAAGAAAGGACAAGAGAGGCCATGTGACCTCCAGTCGCCAGCCAATCACAGCAGCTCCTCAGGAGTCATGTGACTGTTACGAGGCATGTCCAGAACCCATAGACTCAGTCCGTCACCTGATAGTTTCCATGGCGAAGCAGGAATCGGAGTTCTGGGTCTTTTTGTTTTTGCATGGAACGATGAGTAGATCATAAAAACATCCACTGTGAAAAACTTTAAAGAATATGAGAACATCGCCTGCAAAGTAAAAATAAAAGATTCTCAAAGATCAGTTGTTCTGTGTGACTTTGGTCCAACCACGCTTGCATTGGCATTTGCTGGTTTCCATAACGACGGCTCAGTGACACGCGTCATGGTGAAAGAACCATGAACCTGATTTACTGGGTTCTGTCAACACTGGTCTACGAGGTTCTGCTGGTTTCAGTATATAAAACGTATACTTATATATATAACACTAATACTTATATATATAACACTTATACTTATATATATAACACTAATACTTATATATATAACACTTATACTTATATATATAACACTAATACTTATATATATAACACTTATACTTATATATATAACACTAATACTTATATATATAACACTTATACTTATATATATAACACTAATACTTATATATATATAACACTTATATATATAACACTTATACTTATATATATAACACTTATACTTATATATATAACACTAACACTTATACTTATATATATAACACTAATACTTATATATATAACACTTATACTTATATATATAACACTTATACTTATATATATAACACTTATACTTATATATATAACACTAACACTTATACTTATATATATAACACTAATACTTATATATATAACACTAATACTTATATATATATAACACTTATACTTATCTATATAACACTTATACTTATATATATAACACTTATACTTATATATATAACACTAACACTTATACTTATATATATAACACTAATACTTATATATATAACACTAATACTTATATATATAACACTTATACTTATATATATATAACACTTATACTTATATATATAACACTTATACTTATATATATAACACTTATACTTATATATATAACACTTACTCTTCTCTCTTTGGAAAATGTTTAAATTGTGACACAGTGAAAGTAGTGTTGTTTGATTTAGTCGACACAAACGAAATGTCAAATTTATTTTTCATATTCACCAATCAGACTTTATTATATTCAGTCTCATCCAAACTGATGCAGGAGCTTTTACCTGATGGTGGCGCTGCAACGAACCGAGTGGTTGTCGAGGATGTTTCTGTTGCTCCAGCTCGATCTTCTCTCTCTGATGTTTCTCATCAGTTCGGTTTGAACACAAGATGGCAGCGTTCATCTGGGATGTTGTGGCTTCTCTTGTGCAGGAAGTGGTGACACGTCGTCCATCTTTATTTACAGTTGAGCTGTTTCCCTGACTCTGACCTGGAGCTGCAGGCTGTGTGTAACTTTCAGTCTGACCAGCAGGGGGAGGCAGATGTCCTCCTGCTGTGTGATCTGTAAACTACCTTCCGTCAAGAACACCGTGACGTCACCAGTGAAGATTCAGCCGGAGTTCGTTTGTTTTAGTTGCAGCGCGAGCTCGTTCCACACAGGGGGGTGGGGCCAACTCGACACACCTGGTGACGACACACCTGATGACGACACCCGGTGCAGCTGCAGCAGACAGGTGCTGAGCTGACGAGACGGTTCTGACCCGGAGACTCGGAACCTGCAGCCGCGTGTGCGCAGGCCCGGCCCCCGCACAGACCGCGTCCCGGTTCACGAGCCCGCTGGTGAAGACGTCGGGAGGTTCTGCTGAAGAGGGTGAGTCCTCCTCCATGTTCTCTGGAGTCTGTTCGTCCACACACGACTGGACGTCTCCTCGTTATCCTCGTCATTAGTGTTCGATGTGGTGTCAGAAGATAAAGAGTCTCAGATCGATGTGAACCTTTAATCCTTTAGTGCAGTTAAAGTTTTTAATTTACAGACTCAAAGAAAAACTAACACCAAACCACTTGAATCATGCAGGTCAGAAAAAACAGCTACACAACAGCAACTTAACACAATTATAACCACAGTCATATTATTAATAATAAATATACAGTCACACGAGGTCAGCCGAGAGCCGAGTACCAAAAACTACCAAAGATCATAAATACAGACGTTTGAATGGCTTCAGTCTGCGGAGGGAGTCGCCTGATCGCTTCTTCTGAACGTCCTCGTAAACACACTCCTCCTCCACGCTCTCTAATTCAGACTCGTTTATATTGAAGAATATTTGTAAACACTATTCGTGACCTTCGACCATTCAAATGCATAAAGTTTTTCAGTTGATTGACCTTCAGAACTTTAAACTTTGTAATTCCTTTATCGTAGGATCGACACATCTACAACTTTTTTCACAGGATCAATAAAACTTTAAGACTTTTAGAATGAACAGCTGTTCTCTGACTGGACGTGTTCCCTTTGGAACCAGTCAGGGAACAGGTGGAACATCATGAGGGACCACACAGGAACCTGATCCACACTCAGTGTTGAATCACAGTCACACACATGATGACGACCAACAGTCGTCAGGACACCGCTACAACAGGCGTGACGAGGGTCATGTGACCAACGGAGGCAGCGAGCACCAAGATAATCCTTCACCTGATCGGTCTGCGGTCATTCCGTGGTTTCTGTTCTGTTTGCTGAGTTCTGCTTCGTTGGTACGACCACAGGTCATGTGACATGAAGTTGAATGTTATATGACGACATTGAGGAATTAATATCGGGGCACCTGCTGCCCCTCCCACGTCATTGTCCGCTACTGAGCCTCATGGGTGTTGAAGGCTTTAGCTGATCAGTGATCAGGTACAGAGCCGTCAGCACGAAGGTGTTGCTGCAGTGATCCAGATGTTCAAGGTGACTGACTCTGATTTACGACATCATCCTGGTGTTTATGTTTGTTTGTGTAGCGTTATATGGGAGCTATATAATTTCCTATATAAGCAGTAGAGTGTGTGTGTGTGTGTATATATATATATATATATATATATATATAGAGTAAAGATACATTACAGTGCAGTTGACAGGTTTCTACATGAACGATTGAACTTTTGACTTGAAATTCTGTGACGATCAAACTTTAAGGAACTCGATGTTCTTCGAACTTCATTCGTTTTATATAACTGCTCTGCTTTTATTTGGCTAACTCCACTGGTCACATGATCCTCGTTACTCTCATCATTTTCTTAAACAGCGCAGCGGGGAAATGGAGGAAGGACCATTTAAACTGTTGCACATCCACATTTCAGAGGCAGATGAGGTTCCTTGGACTCATCAGCAGGAACCAGCAGTTTGTTCTGTCAGGACTCAGTTTACAGTCGTACCAGGAAGTCTATTGAGTAAGCCATACCATAGAGACGTCCAGCTGCTGGGAAGGGGGTGGGGTGTTTTAACGGACGGACAAGGGAATATAAAGGGGTGGGGTTATTGCCATTAATGGCATCACTCCCCTCAGTTTCTAATTGGTTCATATCAGTGGAGGGCTGCTGAGCGCTCACCTTTAGTCCAACTAACATGCTAACACATGCTGGGGGTATGATTATGGCTGGTTTCTCAGTCTGAAGTGTTGGCTAGTAGTCATCCAGTCTGAAGTGTTAGCATGTTGGCTTGCCGTCTAAAATTTAAAGTGTTGTGTCAGTTTTACTGTTCGCCAATCTGTTAGCATGTTAGCTTACTGAAGGTGTAAGGACAGGTTTGTATTAGCAGTAGTCATGTCAGTTAGCTTGTAAGCTAACTTTAGATGATGGGTCTGGGTAGTACTCGTAGTATTTATGTGTCAGTTAGCATGTTAGCCCCCGCAGGTTGTTAGCAGAGCAGCAGCAGCTCGTCGTCACTGCTCTCCATCTTGCCTGTGGCCTCCAGACAGGCGTCAGGGATCTGTGCTGTGTGGACGATCCCACAGTGTTCACACGGGCCATCCCGCCCTCGGTGATGGCGGTGGGCATGGCCTGTGGAGGAGGAGGAGGGGTGTGGCTCCAGCAGCGGTCGATGGACCTCGCTGACCAATGATGAGGAGTCAGAGTCGGACACAGGGATGAGAAGCTCCACATCTTCTTCCTCGTCTCTGCTCCCACGTCGCTCAGGAGCTTCAGACCCGTGTCTTCCTGTCTCCAGCTGACGAAGTGGGCTGTGATTGGTCCAGGTCTGGTTCTGACTGTTTCTGGTCAGGTTCCTAGCGAAACGGTGCAAGTTCTGGGCCAGACGCTGTAGGGCAGAGGTGGGCGGGGCCTGTATCTCTGAGGTATCATTGTGGCATTCAGGAACTGGATTGGGGGTTGCCATTGTGACAGGGCTGGAAGGGGGCGGAGCTTCTCTGGGCCTGTCACGACACCTATCTCTGCCCGGTATTGGGGTCATAGGCGTCGCAGACGTTGTCACAGATACCACTGCCTCAACAGCAGTGGAGGGGGGGGTTTTCTGAGGAAGGGGGGCAACAGGCCCGCCCACCGCACCCACACCTCTCTCCCTCCCTCGCTCACCCTCTGTGTCTGTATCGTCTGAGTCCGGAGACAGCAGGTCTGAACCAGAACTCCCAGTGCTACCAGTACCTGCGCTGTCCTCCAGGTCAGCAGAGACCAGAGCCAAAGAACCTGACCTCCGAGAGCGAGAGAAGGTGAAGAGCCGGCGCCAGAGATTGCTATGACGACTGGAGGAAGGGAGTCTGAGGGAGGTGAAACCAAGCTGAGAGCGGACGGCCAGACGAAGGTTTTCAAGGACAGACGCCTGAGGAGACAGAATAAAAACCAATCAGACATTTCTACACTGACATTTATTTCTACAGGTAGGTGGGGGCGCTGTAACACACAACAAACTCCACAACATGAGCAAGACATGTTGCAGCTGCTGCTGAGGGAAGTCTGAGCAGGGCGGCCATCACAGTGTTTGGGTCAGAAACTGAAGCTAAGCTTCAAGTAGCACATACAAAAATTATTTCTACCTGACTCCCAGAGCACACTGGGAAATCCTCCACAGGTGGGATCAGTCCCTGGGCAATCAGCTGACCATAAGAGGGTGGGGCTTCCCTCCTCAGTAGCTCCGCCTCAACTCTGGACAACTGAGTCTCAAAAGACCTGAAATGACCAATCAGAGAGCTGCAATCACTGAGAAGAAGTTACCAATCAGAGGAGGTGACAAGTAAAGGCGTTGCTGCGTCCGCACCTGCGTTCAAACATGCGAAGTGAGTAGAGTTTGCAGGTGCAGCCGAGGGCGATGACCAGGAGGAGGCCGCAGATGAGGCTGCCGATGACGGCAGCCGTGATGACTCTGGTGGGAACGATGACGGGACAGCTCTCCTCGTCACTGCCGTCTCCACAGTCGTCCTGAGCATCGCAAACCCACGACTCAAACACGCAGCGGTTATTCTGCAGAGGTCAAAGGTTAAATTGATGTTACTGAAAAATATCAATTTTCTGTCAGAACCTTAGCTCAGACACTTAATCTTGGTTTTGTTCAGGTTTATGTTTACTCAATTTTCAGTACCTTGCAGTGGAAGTTCCCAGGCTGACAGAAAAAGCAGTTCTTTTCATCAGAACCGTTGGGGCAGCGGTTTTGGTAGTTGCAACGGTCTGATCGAGGGTAACATGCTCCGTTTCTGGAACAGGGGAACTCGTCCTCCTGACATGAAGAACAGTTCAGCTCATCCCGACCGTTGGGACAGTGCCAGTAGCCATCGCAGCGCTGCTGCTCTGTGTAACAGCCCCAGTTCCCCCCACAGGGAACCTCCCAGGGCAGGCAGAACCCGTCCACCTTAAGAACACACACAGAGAGAGAGAGGGAGAGGTTAAACTGAGCCCACAGAAGCACACAATCCACCTTAAAAATGAACTTGAGCATCGAGTCAGAACCACAACAACAGATAAAGCAGAATCTGCTGATCCCAGGTCAAATCAAGCACACCTGGTACGTGACGTTGAACCCTCGGGCAGCGTTAATCTTATCAGCATAGAAGTGAACTCGTAGCTGACCGGAAGATGAAACCACAGCCACCGGCGCTCTGGAGTCGAAGGCAGTCAACACCCTGAGGAGACGGCGAGGGTTCTCCTCGAGACCGTCGTAGACTTTCACATAGTCTCCATAACCTGTTCCATCGAGTTTAAAGTCTGTGAACCTCAGAATGACCTGCGGGAGGAGGACAACATAAGTCCAGGGATGAGCTGGTGGAACTGAAACCCCTGTCAGGCAAATGTGATGAGGTCAGAGGTCAGATGTTACCTTCCTGTGGTCTCCGGTGTCGATCAGCCAGGTGCAATTACTCCCTGGAGGATAAAAGTCAGGGTAGTTTGGAGAACTGAAGGAGCCGTAGAAGTTCCTCAACCATTCTCCACAGGTGGGAACGTCACAATCGATCTCATCACCGAGGTCCTGGGAAAATAAACAAGAGACACTCTAAATACTGTGATCGAGGGCTGGATAAAACACACAGCTCCAGGCGAGGGTGACTGAGCTGCTGTTACCTGACAGTCGATGCTGCCGTCGCAGCGCAGACTGTGGGGCAGGCAGGTGTAGATGCGAGTGTAGCGGGACAGGCAAGGGAACTGGTTGAGGCTGCAGGGCTGGAAGGAGAAGGGCGAGTCCACACACAGCTCCTCGTCTGAGTTGTCACCACACTCATCCATGGAGTTACAGCGCCACCAGTCTGGGATGCACTTCCCGTTAGAGCAGTGGAACTGGTCCACATCACAGCTGGATGCCTCTGGTTTACCTACAACAAGGCCATATTGATTATTAGTTACTACAACTGATGATGAGTCTTCACTCCTCCTTCATGGATCACCTGACACACAACTGACTGGCGATGGGGGAGGTCCCACACTACATAACCTTAAACCTGAGAGAATCCTGAGCCCAACACAAACCCGACAGGCAATCTGTTTGTTCTGAGGGCCTGATGCAGCTAATGAAAGCTGGTCTGACTGTGTGTTACTCAGTCATTACACTCAAACTATCAAATTCACACTGCACTAAGAAATATGTGAATCAGCCTCAGGAGGCTGAAACATCCCTGACAGGACCTGTATGTACCGAGTCCTCACCAGTGATGTAGGACAGTCTGAAGCCTTTTCCTGTCAGACTGTCATCAGAATGGAAGTGGATCCAGACATGGTCCTGGGATGACATGTAGGGTGGGGGCAGTGAGGAACCACAAACCCTCAGTCCATCCAGGCTCCTATAGCTGCTGATGGACATCCAGTCCGACGAGCAACGATGGGAACCCTGCAGGTCAAAGTCCTGGAAACTACCAGAGGACACAAACAGAGAGTCACATTTATTTTATGGCAGAATCTGAAGGTAGTTCTTGGGTCAGATAGTTTCTAAATTTATTCTGATGAATTTAAATTGTAAACATATGTTGACCTTAGTCTTTTTAATCCTTGTTGTGTTGAAGGTCGACCGCTGTGTTCATACTGAATTATTTTCTCTGACATCAGCTGTTATATGTTTTCTGTTGCAACCTTTAGCTGATGATGTTTTAATAGTTGTACACATTGGTGTGAGGGCATTAAGAATGACGTCCTGTGAAACTCATGGATATTTATTGTGCTGTAACCGTGGAAAGAATCTGCACGTATGTCACCTGATGGTGATGGTGTCTCCAGGTCGAGCTCTGATGTTCCAACTACAGTTCAGTCTGGCTGGATACTGGAAGGGCCAACCAGGGCTGGTGATGATGCCACTGGATGCCCGCAGGAGCTCGGCCACGTCGCTGCAGGCTGGAAAGACAGAGAGAGATTTGGTTAGTCAAACTTCTGGTGTTTATTTTGGCCTGAGGGTTTTGTTTTGCAAATTTCTGATGCGTCATTGTGGTTGTGACCTCACCATTGGAAATTCCTGATACATAGACGTTGTCGCTCCTCTGAGAGGCAGCAATGCATCCTTGGAAAGCATTAGTGCACAGATAGTTAACAAGATGAGAACAAGAGCTAACATCACCTAATCTCTTCTAGCTAACACAGAAGCTGCATGACAACATCATCGGGTCCAACAATCACAAAACTGAAATAAACTGACAAAGATTTTAATGTGACAACTTCAAACAACAAAACAAGCTTGAAATCTAAATAAAATAATTTACCCATTATTATTTTAATTATAAAATTATAAAACAATAGGATTAGTCTTTCTAAACATATGTCACACAATTATATTCCGCAAACAAGCTCAAACTCAGTATGTTCAAGAATAAACCAATTTAACTGAATATGTTCAGATAAATAAGAAAATGTGGAAATTAGCTTATTAAATAAACAAGTAATTAATAAGTCAACATGCAATATAAACCCCAGGGACTGTAAAATATGAACAGGATGGAAGTAATGTCTGCAGTGTAAAAGGATTACACGTTTAATAAAATCAACACACATTCATCATGATCATTGTTTCCCATTTCTTTATTGAGTTCTTCATATTTGATGCTTCACCAACAAACACTGAAACACAACACTACCCCTAAGATCCAGGAACTCGTTTCCTATTGGTTGATCAGTTAATTGATTAATGAGCAGTGGATTATTGACTCCATGTTTGTAACAGCTGGTCCAGAGTCAGTGGACTCACCTGACAGTATGAGCAGGTAGACGACCCCCGCTGATCTGAGGGCCATGTTGCCTCCGATGGTTCCACTTGATGTCGGGTCGGATCGTGGTGATGATCAGTGAACCTACAGTTGCATGTCAGCCTCAAACTCCTCTGAAGTGTCACTAAAGCTGCTCTCAGACCAGTGTTCGCTGGTTAAACACACAAACACTAGATCATTGAACTGACTGTCCTGTCTATCATCTACGAGCTAACTAAGCTAACAGCGCTGACCTGCGCTCACATCATAAACCATCAGCTGCCGATGGAAACAAAGACAACTGATTCCTGCTGGCTAACAGCTAACGCTAGCTCTGCTAGCTAAAAGTACTGGACTGTTTCAACAACATTTCGCTTTGGGAACGTGCTCGATGGACAAAACAATCCGATACATGATCAAAACCCGGACTGAAGCTTAAATTAACTGGACTGAGTAACGGGTTAGCTAACTACTACAGCCAGCAGCTAGCTAGATTAAATAAACAGAGGCTAGCTCTTTGGCTAGCCTGCTTCTTCTATACAAATCAATTGACCACAAACTAGCAGTTGGAGTCCGGCTAACGCGGCTACCATTAATAACACTGGACGGTTAGCTGGGACATTGTAACACAGCTAGGAGGGGAACCGGTCACCCGGGTTAACCAGAGCTAACCCGAGATAACGGAGACAAACACTGATGTTAGCGTCAGCCTGACGATATCGTCTGTTAGCTGTTAGCTTCTCCTTGTTTTTCTCATCTGTTAGCTGTTAGCTGGTTCCTATGATCTGTTAGCTTCTCCTTGATCTTCTGAGCTGTTAGCTGGTTCCTATGATCTGTTAGCTTCTCCTTGATCTTCTGAGCTGTTAGCTGTTAGCTTTGTGTCGAGCTGGACAACTACAATGAGACTGTGACGTAATATCCACCGACCAATCAACGACGAGATTCTCTTGTTTTTCTCTCTAATCCGCAAGATCAGATTAAATAAACACATTAGTTAGAAAACATTTAGTCTTATTTCACATTAAACACATTTGTTTATGTTATAAATCAACTAAACCTTTAAATTATAAATAAACGGAACATTTCTTGGTAAATGAATTGATCTGATTCCGTTAATTTCTGTTTTGAATTATAACTTTATTGACTTGTTGTTTTCTTCCATTTGAAAATCATGCAGCAGAGATTCAGAGAAACAAGAAACATCCTTTGTTCCTTTGTGTTTTTGATAGTGTAGAAAAAACGAATCAATAATACTCTCTGAAGTGTAGAAGTATAAAGCACCAGGGTTATTCCACTTCAGTAAAGTTTCATTTAAATCACATACATTTTAGACTAAGTGGATATATAGATGTGTGTGTGTTGCTGTCTTTAGTATCCGTGGTGTAACCCTGTGTGAACAAGTTGACGTGTGGAACCTGTTTTCAAACACGTGAACGGAACATGTGTTTTCACATCTGTCCTGTGGGTCGGCACTTTCAGCTGTTCCATTGTTTCCTTTTCTCTGGACTCCCCCCCCCCCCCCCCCCCCCTCACACACACACACACACACACACAGTGAAAGTCTCCATCTGCTGCTAGGTCACCCCCACCCCCGCTGCATTAACAAATGTTCAGACAGAAGGTCAAACCCTGCCCACTGTGGAACCTGCCCATATGAGCTGATTGTTCCAGAGCGTGGTGGTTCAGTCTTCATGTTCATTTCATGTTGTTATGCTCCTGATCATTTGTCATCACGACACTAATATCTGATACCAACACTGTTATTTTGCTCTGATGACATCATTAAGTCAGTCTGAGCAGAAGTGACGGTGGAGTGGAGGCGTGGTATCGAGGTCCTGCTGATACCACACTGGACCAATCCTGAGTCAATGTCAGCTGTCAATCAAGACGTCTCAGAAGGTTTTTATATCATCAAAAACGAATTTAAACCAAACTGATCAGAAACACTTGAACAAACATCAGTGAGATAAGAACGAGCTGAAATGACAGAAACATCTTTAACAAATATTTATTTGACGTTTACTTTTTGAGATGTTTAGTTTAGTCCATGTCCCACCCGCTCACATGGAGGAGGAGGGTTTACGACCAATACTAGTCAGCAGTCAGGGGGTGCTTGATATGACTTGACCTTAGTCTTGCAGTTCTTTCATGACATCCATCTTTGTCAGTCTATGGTTCAAACCAGGAAATGCTAAATCAGGTTGGAAAAAACCTGATCCAGGAACCGTGTGTGTGCAGGTACAGACGAGTGAGTCGCTGTGTCTGCTCCTTAACATCTTAATGTTGGGAACGTCCAAACTCTCCTGGGAACAGAACCATCGCACTGGTTTATGTCCTGAAAGAATTCCAACTGCAGGTTTGAATTATTTGTTTATGAGCCTCCACTGCTGTTGCTGCTGAAGCTCATTATTTAGTTTTGCAGAAATGCACCATGGCTGAAAGTTTTTATGTCCACATGCGTCTGACTCTTACAAATCAAAAAACATGAATGTCTGCAGCAACAGCTACGCTGATGATGACACTGATGATGACACTGATGATGACGCTGATGAAGAGTTTTCTGCGTAGCTCCGCAGGAATTGATCTAGACTGAGGACCGTCCCCCAGCCGACAGCAGGGTCCATACTGATGAAGTCATCCAGGTTCATGTGACTCTCTGAGGAAGATAGGCAACACAGTATGATGTCATCACAAGGTCACATGGTATACAGTACATCATCATGGCATGCTGAGGTGACAGGTGGCGTCATATGACCTGCAGTGTGAATGGGGGGATATGGTGGTGGCGGCATCTTCCAGGACCCATCAGGTGCTTTCATGTGAGATCGATCAGACGCAAACTTCAACAGGAAGCTGTCAGCAGGAATGACACGCAACTTCCTGTTAAGAGGAGAAGAGTGAGATACCTGTGGCGTTCAGGTGTGTTTCCTGTGGCGTTCAGGTGTGTGTTACCTGTGGTACTCGGGTCTGATGCTGCGATCGGAGCGCAGGGCCTTGGCACCGTACAGTTTCAGGCTGCAGGGAAACGACAGCTCAGAGTCCAGATCATAAACTAGAGCGTCCGACTGAAGACCTCTGACCATCAAGATCACATGATAGTCCTGAAATACACGGTGATGTCATCAGTAACATGACCATGACATCATTTCTGCTCCATGAGCTGTCTGTGACATCATCAAAAACACAGTAACACCACAGACCCAGATCACCGGCTGGTCTCCACATCCAGACTTCTGTTTCCACAGAGGAACCTGACAGGGAACAGAGAACTTACTGAACTTCAGCTTTAGAACCAGACAGAGAGCCTGAGAGAAGGACCTGACATTTATAGAACCTGACAGATGTTTTATAGAACCTGACAGATGTGGACGTTCTGTAGAGTTCCATTCAGTTTTATTTGTATAGCACCAAATCATGATATACATAACATCAAGGCTCTTTACATTGAAGGTCAAGAAGTTAAAAATATATAGAGAAACCAACAGTTGCCACAATTCTCACCATTCGGTTCTCATTTGAGATGAAAACCACAGACAGATGTTCCAGTGGTGCGGTTCTCTCCTTCTTGACAAACTCACAAAGTTTCCAAACATTTTCTTCACTGTAAAACAACAACAGAACCAGTCAGACACCAGCAGAACCCCAAGCATAGTCCGAACAAACTCAAACAATCACCAATCTACAGAGACACCTGATGAAGCCTCAGTCATGTGAGGATCAGCACGGACACAACTCTGTGTAGAACCTGATGTCCGGATCAACGCTCAGCAGCCAATCAGGTGTTAGAAGTCACTGCTGGATTAACAGAGACTCTACTGTGTCAAACTAAAATTCATTCATGTGAATTCATATTTTTTGACAAATGAATGAAGAATAAAAAATATGTGCTGCAGCTTTCATCTTTGTTTTTTTACTGTTTGATCTTAAGAACCAACAAGAGTTGCATTTTACTTTGAAAGGAGCTTCTGGCCTCCACACAGGCTTTTAATTTGAAAGTGTCCAGTCGTTGATCTGCTGATATCGATCCCTGCGCGGATCAGTGATGTGTGTGGGTGATCACACTGATCGATCGGTCTTTACCAGTAACAGCTGCTGTAAACACAGTTTTCGCGGGTCGGTGTGATTCCGTCTTCACGCTTCATGTCGACGCTTCCCGGAAGTGGTTGTAATACGTTACATCCTGTAGAGACTGTGCCCTTTCAAATTAAAAGTACAGGGCGCTTTGTACCCAACCAATAGAAAGCCAGGTGTCGTTCGCTTTATTTTCAGCGCGTCCCGTGCGGGCGGTTACTATGAAGGCAAACGACGTCACTTCAATCAAAAGTTTATCGGATCGCCAGCCAACATGCAGCAGCAAAGCCAAGGACCTCAAGTAAGTTTTTATTATTTCAATAGTTTCATAACTGGATCAAACTTTGGAGTTAAGTGACGTCGTTTCCCTTCAGAGTAACCGCCCACACGGGACGCACTGAAGTAAAGCGAACGCGCCCGCAGCGAGGCAGGTATGGCATGGTCCATTTCATTGGTCGACCAGTGACAACACGACACCTGGCTTTCTATTGGTCAGGGACTTTTGACAGAGTTCTAACTCTGTTTATTTACAGTCTATGGTTGGAAACACAAAACATTCCGAGCCACAGGAGAAATGTGAGCAGACGACTCACGAGGCGCAGACAGCAGCCCGAGAGTGGAAGAGCAGGAGGTCTGTGACAATATATCTGAGTGCAAGCACAGTCCGAGCAGAAGCGGAGCACATCTGAGTGCAAACAGGAGCTATTTTAGTGCAAGGCCAGAGTTTTGATTGATTAAAGACGGGACGAAAACTCCATATTCCTTATATACTGAACCTGGTCCAGTCAAATACACACTTCAAAATAAAACTCTCATCCTATTTTATTGATAGACGGTGCTAAAGTAAACAGTTTATTTATATTCGGTTCGTTTTTTTAAACATTAACTTAACGTTAACTGTCATGTGTCTGTTTCTGTCGGCAGAATAAAAACAGCAGCTGAAGGAATAGAAAACTGATCTGAAGGACGCCAGCCTCCTGAATCACCACGGTAACAACACACAGCTGATGATGCAACAAACTTCACAAAATGAATCAACAAAACAAACAAGTCAGAGAGTTTGAGTTTAATTAAAAACAAAGACAATAATAGTTTTGAGATTAGAGGTGAAAACAGTCAAAATGTTTCTACAACAGCTTGTATCCTAGCAACCTCGTTGTTAGCTGGTCATCTGCTGGACAGATTGTTGGTTGGTTGTCGGGCAGGTTGCTAGGTAAATAGGCGAATGGTTGCGTCCGCACCGGAGGAGAACACCCAGGGCTGTGTGGGGTGGAAGGTCACATCCAGAACACCGAGGTCGTGAGTGACCACATGACCTCTGAGGACCTTCACCGGGACGATCAGGGGGTTCTGCAGCAGGTCACTGGAGGGGGGAGGGGGGGGTCTTAGTATTTATGTGTGTGTATCTGTGTATCACAGTATCGTGTGTATGAGTGTGTGTATTACTTGTAAACAGTCCCGTGACAGACGATCACTGATCCATCATCAGAGGCTGACGCAAACAAAGGGTAGGCTCTGTGATAGGCCACACCCCTCACCGCCTTTTTATGGTATCTGCAGACAGGAAGTGATCAACATGATCAAAACCAACAAATTTACAAATACACAGAAGGAACAATCAAAAGCTGATCGATTAATTTAGAAACAAATGATTCATTCACTTGATTATTGACAAGTTCGATGGACAGGTGAGGATTTGATGGACAGGTGATTACTGTACCTTAACATCTTGTAGGGTTTGGTTGAGAGGTCGAGATCGAACCAGCTCAGTCTACAGTCGTAACTTCCACAGATCACATGATCACCTGTAGACAGAAGGTGAGACAGTGATGTCACAGTGCAGTGATCTGGTGTTGTGGTGAATCTGGTTCTGTGGTGGAACAGTTACGTTACCTCCAGGGTGGACGGCCATGCTGGAGATCCACTTGGAGTTTGCCTGTAGTTTTTTTGTCATTTCCTGTTTGACCAGGTTGTAGATCCGGACTGAGCGCTGCGTGGCCACAAAGAAGTAGGGCCGGACAGGGTGGAAGGACACACACTGAACTAGACCTTTGTTCTTCCTGAAGGGGTTCTGACTCCGTCTCTTGCTCAGCTGGTGGATGAATACCTGCAGGTGGCTGGAGTGATCCGGCATCACCGACGCCAGGTAGTCTCCCTTAGCGTGCCATGCTACCTGTTGGACAGCCTGATGGATCAACAGTGAGCAGTTAGTTCAGGTATTGATAAGGATTCTAAAATCAATCAGTGTTTTCTCACTTTGGGATGTTGGATTTTGAGGCGGATCCCCTGGTTTAGCTCCTCCCCCTCAGTGTCACTCCAGGTAACAGGGCCAGCCTCCTCTGTTGACCCCGCCTCCTGCTGACCTGAGAGGAGTCGCTCTGATGATGACACGACCTGTTTGTCTGCCAGAGAGGGAGACAGGATCAACACCACGGAGTCCCTGAAACAGAGAGAGAGAGAGACCGGTCCTCGCTCAGTGGTCGATCCGACACAACGGGTCGCAGACGGGTGGATGGACAGGCAGACAGGTACTTACATGGCGACAGCCAGCAGACAGACAGAAGGATTTGGGTTCCAAGTGATGCTCTTCACAGCTCCACCCACCTGGACTGTCTTCATACAGCGAGACGAACACACCTCCCAGAACCTCACAGAACCATCATCAGAACCTGGATAAACACAGAACCAGCACAAGCTGAGCAATCAACTACAACTCCCATGGTGCATTTCACTGGCCAACCGCCAATCACAGAACACATACTGTGACAGTTAAATATTTACAGTGAGACACCGGACTGT
Source organism: Paralichthys olivaceus (assembly GCF_024713975.1). Taxonomy (NCBI): domain Eukaryota; kingdom Metazoa; phylum Chordata; class Actinopteri; order Pleuronectiformes; family Paralichthyidae; genus Paralichthys; species Paralichthys olivaceus. Next base: position 377,388 of record NC_091112.1, read on the forward strand.
GTATAGAGTTACTATAGCAACCAGCAGCATGATGTCATACAGGTGGAGTGTGTTTTGATTGGTGAGTTACCTGAAGCGAGCCACTGTCCTGATGGAGACACACTGATGGAGCGAACCAGTCCGCTGTGACCCCGGTACACCTGAAGTCAGATTGAACAGATTACATCAAGGGTCACCTGTTCGCTGGCTGTGGGTGTGTGAGTGCGTGCGTGCGTCTGTGTGTCACACGTTCTGCGTCAACAGAACAATAAGAATAAAAACACGTTGACGTACCAGAGACTGTGTCGTAGGAAACGGCTGCAGGTCTTTGGGTTTGGGAAGTTTTGGGATCAAATCCTCTGGATTCACGTTCACCTGAAAACAGACGTACAGACCCATGATCACCTCCACAGGCACACTGTGCTCTGATTGGCTGCAGGAGCTTTTCTTATAATCTGATGTATCAAGTCTTCTTCAAGGTTTATCACAGGTAACCTGAAGCTAGTTACCCTCATCTTCCTCTGTCTGGGACACAGGTAAAGGTCGAGGCAGCGCTCAAACCTCTCGTGGAGGAAACGAGGAAATGCCGGGACCTGACGGAGGCTCGAGAACTTCTTGGGAACAAATGGCAACTTCCTGTCTGACGGATCCTGCTGCTCCCACAGAGCGAGCTGCAGAGAGAGAGAGAGAGAGAGAGAGAGAGATGTTCCATCTGTTCTATAACCAGGTGAGTCAAACAGGTGAGATCCTCATCATGTGACGTACCTCCTCTTCTGTGAACAGATACTCAGGTGGGGGGTTGTAGGACTCATGGTGACCAGGCAGTGGGATCTTGGGGGCGGGGAGGTGCATCCTATGTTTGGCCAGAATGGACGAGTCCTCACTTGCCCAGAGGTCGTAGAAATGCCCCCGAGTGTCGTCCTGCACCCGTCGAGGTTTGATCCAGCCCATCTTTATCGCATGGACCAGTTTAGACACCTGGGTAAAGGTGAGAGAGAGGGTGGCAGACAGGTGAGAGGAAGAGGGAGGCAGACAGGTGAGAGGAAGTGGGAGGGGGAGGCAGACAGGTGAGATGAAGAGGGAGGGGGAGGCAGACAGGTGAGAGGAAGTGGGAGGCAGACATGTGAGAGGGAGGGGGAGGCAGACAGGTGTTTTACCTTCTCCTTCTCGATCAGTGACGGGATGAAACTGCGTTTGTCTGCAGGTCTGTTAGTGACGGGATGAAGCATCACGTCGTTACTGAAGAACTCCACTGTGGGCTGAGGAGGAAGAAGAAAGAGGCAGAGCAGTGATTTAACAACTTCACTGTATCTGATGACGTAATATCGAACTTTTGGAACTTTGTCCTTAAACAATATGAACTGGTGTCCAGGTGAGTCCTTCCTGTCCAGGACTTAATAAAGGGGTGGAGTCTCATGAGGGACCTGAACGTACCTGGTACTCATTGAAGTTGACGTCTCCGAACTGTCCTTTCTGCAGACGGTTAACCAGCGCCACCTGCTCATCTGATAGGACGATGTCACTTCCTGTCTTTTTGTCGTGGACTGTTCTCCTGCAGAAACATCGCCGTTAGCATCATTAGCATTCTCTTTGAAGCAGTGGAGGAGCTAGTATCATTCTCGCAGGCTCACCAGTAGTCCGGGTTCTCCATTTTGTCCAGGAATTCGTCGAGTTCGTCCTTGTTCCTGATTGGTTTGAGGATCTTCTTCCCATCCAGATCGTAGCCGATATGAGGGAAGTCTTTGTACCACTCCATGGGAATGTTCCCAACAGTGTTCCTGATGTCCTGCAACACAACAAGAACGTCAGAAAGTAGAACCATAATGAACCGCTGATGGCTTTAGAACCAAATCAATCCAGGATAGAACTCATAACCAGCACAGGACAAACCAAGAGAACTTCAGAGGCCTGATGACAGAGGACCCACAGAACAAAGACCATAAAGATCATCAACAAACAGAAAGTTCTAAAAACTCTGGAGAACGTGTCAGAAAAGAGACAGAACGTGGCCTCACCTCCTCGTCCGAGGAGTCGTGTTCGTACTCATCTTCTTTCTTTTCTTCCTCTCCCTCTGTCACTCCTCCCTCCTCCTTCTTCCCCTCCTGTGTCTGCAGGTAGAACAGGAAACAGGTGACGTTCTACAGCAGTAGTTTCTCTGAGGTGAGTCACAACCAGCCAATCAATGGACGGATTAAACTCTACCTGCTGAGTCTGCTCTGACTGCAGCGTCACCTCATCTTCATCATCAGGTCCCTCCTCTTCATCATCATCGCTGTCACTCCCAGAGTCCTCCAGTCCTGAGTAAACACTGTCCTCGCTGTCGGACAGATCTTCGTCCTCCTCCTCCTCAGCAGGTTTGTTTTTGAGATTGAAGATCTGAAGAAGAAACCGATTTAAATGACCAGATCACACACAAGAGCTTTATTCTATTTGTCTCTGGGCTGTAGTTTAAAAGTCTGCGTAACAATACTTTACATCAGTTCCAATAACACTGTTGCTAATTCGTGAATATGAGCAACTGTTCATCATCTGGCATCACTTCCAGAATGAAAATAAAATGTGTCTTCCGATTTAAACGAAGTCAAACTTCGGGTCATATGAACAACAGCACTATTGATTCCAGTGTCATTTCAGCTTTAACATGATGAAGCTTGATGGTTCCAGTAGAACAGTCAGAAAATGACTGTTTCAGATAAAGATCGTGGACCGAAGCCTCAGAACAGGAGCCAGACTCAGTTCATGACGATGTGAGGAGAGCTGCTCTAACTCTGGCTCCAGTGTGTTTAATTACACTGTTATTTAGCTTTAGCTAAGATTAGCCTGTCCATTCATGACTCCGTTTAGAATCTGCTCGCGGTATAAACGGCTGTGAGGTTGATCTGGACTCGGTCTGGTTTCAGCTTCACTTCGGCTTCATCCACTTTTTATCTGACTGTCGAGCAGCAGCGTGTTTTGGTTTAGCATGTTAACAGCTAGCTTCCTGCACCTCCTCAGGTGACCTCCGGTCTCACCTCATCCTCTTCTTCTTCTTCTTCTTCTTCTTCTTTACTTCTCTTCTTCGTCTTCTCTCGGACTTTCTTCATCCCTTCTTTCTCTTCGATGCTCTGCATGTTCCTGCTTCTACCCTCCATTCCCCCACGTGTGACTCTATATTATCTACGTCAAATACGTACACTTTACGTTTTTCCCCTGCGTCATCGGGCAGCGACGGGCTCTTCGTTACGCAGTTGTTAGTCTGATGGGATCTGTTGTAATTTTTTTATCGCTGAGTTTCCGTTAAAACTCATTTTTTCTATCCCCGCAGATCCCCGCACACCCCCGCACACCGAGCCTCCGGTGATCTGGATCACAGCTGTCTGTTCTGGAGTTCTGCTGTTTCTCACACGATGCTAACAGTTAGCACCGATAGCTCAGAGTAACAGCAGCGTTTAACAGTGCAGGGTGCGTTGGATTGTTTTTCTCCATGGAGTTTGCCGGAGGAGGGGCGGTGCTGCCCAGTGGGAACGTCCCAGCCTTCCTCACCAAACTGTGGACCCTGGTGGAGGACCCGGACACCGACCCGCTCATCTGCTGGAGCCCGGTACTCACAGCCACGATAATCCGACAGTTAGCTGCTAGCCCTAACGAAACTCACATGCTAACAGCAGATCACACACGAAATGACCACCTGTTCACCTGAGTCAATGTGACGTCACAGCCCCTGCTGTTTGTTTGACAGATAATCAGCTGAGAAGATTCTGATGCTTTGATGTCACCGCGTTAACGTCAGCGACAGTAACACTGATAACAACAACAACAATACTAATAACAACAATAACAACAGTAATAATACTAATAACAACAATAACAACAGTAATAATACTAATAACAACAGTATTAATACTAATAACAACAGTAATAACATCAGTATTAATACTAATAACATCAGTAATAATACTAATAACAACAGTATTAATACTAATAACAATGATAACAACAGTAATAACAACAATAACAACAACAACAATACTAATAACAACAGTAATAACACTGATAACAACAACAATAATACTAATAACAACAATAACAACAGTAATAATACTAATAACAACAGTAATAACATCAGTATTAATACTAATAACATCAGTATTAATACTAATAACAATGATAACAACAGTAATAACACTGATAACAACAATAATAATACTAATAACACTCATAACAACAGTAATAACACTCATAACAACAGTAATAATACTGATAACAACAGTATTAATACTGATAATAATAACAACAGTGGTTTACGGTATTGTACCGCTATTACAATGTAACAAACAGTTTCCTTTACTTCCTGTTTTCAATTTGATTTTTCTGTGTTCTTCTGTTAAAATATTCTCTATGAACAGATTCTTTGTGTGTTTGTACAGAATCTGTCGTGAGGAGACAGATCTTAGGGCACGAAGCTTCTGGTTTCTGTTGATAGCTAGCAAATAGCCGTAGACAGGATCTAAAACATCTACGAAAACCATCCGTGTTTGTGCGGAGAAACGTTGCACTAGTGTGATTAAAGTAGTCTCACTGTAAACAGTGTTTGGACAACATATCACAAAGACGTCTGCTGTCTACACCTGAAGACCCAAAATATAGTCTGTTACCCCAAGAGGCTGCTTCACTGTCAGACGATCTCTGATGTCCTGCGAGATTACTTTTAAAATGACTCTCTGTTGATAGTAAAATATATCAGTGTTATGAATGGAGTGATGGTTCCCTGAAGAAGGAGCGGTCCTGTCGGGTGCTGTCTGTGTATGTCTGCTGGTCCTGGATCATACTGCTGCTTTGGGACATTTACTGTCTGTGGAAAAGTATTTTGCTTCGGGGGTCACAACTTATCATCTGTATTTGAAAACAGCAAGCGAAACATAAGTCATCTGGCACATAACCTTCATCCACATCAGTTGTCAACTGACCTGCCGGTGTCTGAAAACACTCTGATCCTGGTTCATCAGGAGCATCTGAGTCTTCTTGTATTTATAATGTTTCTCTGTGTTCTGTTTCAGAGTGGAACCAGCTTCCATGTTTTTGATCAGGGTCGGTTCTCGAAAGAAGTTCTTCCCAAGTTCTTCAAACACAACAACATGGCTAGCTTCATCAGACAGCTGAACATGTGTGAGTGTAAAGAGTCTCACGTTACTGCAGCGTTTATCTTCACTGCTCTGAACCACAACATCATTCAGTTGAGTTCATTCCTCCACCAGTCCAACAGTTTCTTAAATGCAGTCAAGCTGCATCAAACCACACACACCCTCATAGATATCCGTCCTCTAAACATGTCTGATTGTTTTCATCAAGATTCATGAATTATTCTCTGAGAAATCAGTGAAAATGTTCAACAAAACATTCTCACAATTTATAAGAAACTGGATCTTCCTTAAGATTTAATGAGTTCTTCCCTGAGCCCTGTTCCCTCCTTCCACCACGTTTGCTAGTTTTTTCACAATCCTGCCGACAAACAGAGAAACAAACATTAGCTTGCCGGCGGAGGTAATGAACCATTGACAGCTCTGACAGTGAAACTCTTTCACCTGTTTGTATGATGATGTTAAATTAGTGGTTTTGCGAATTGGCTTCCGTACAGATGGCTTCCGTAAAGTGGTGCACATCGAGCACAGTGGTTTGGTAAAACCAGAGAGAGATGACACAGAGTTCCAACATCCGTTCTTCATCAGAGGACAAGAACACCTGCTGGAGAACATCAAACGCAAAGTCACCAACGTACGTGTTCACACCTGTTCACACACACCTGTTCACACACACCTGTTCACACACACCTGTTCACACCTGTTCACCGAAGTCCAGATTCAAACCTTTCACATTCTCCATGGTAACCGTCTTTCTGTGCTGTGATTGGTTCAGGTGTCCTCGGGGCGTCAGGAGGAAGTGAAGGTCGCTACAGATGAAGTGAATAAAATCCTGAGCGACGTCCAGCTGATGAAGGGAAAACAGGAAACCATCGACTCCAGGATCATTGCCATGAAACAGTAAGACGAGAACCACAACCTCTTCAGTCCGGGAGTCACTGAGCACTTTATTAGGAACACCTGCTCACTATAGAGTGCTCTTCATTGAAGACCCCATAAAGTAAAGTAGGGGTTAGTGAATGAGTGAGTGATTCTGGACACAGCTTTTGACTGTGACAGGATTGAGACTGTTGTTTACCACCAGGAAACAGTCAGACCAGTGAGCAGCAGCTCTGATGAGGTCAGAGGTCAGACTGATCGGAGCTGACAGAAAGGCTGCGGTCACTCTGATAACCACTCTTTACATCTCAGGGAATAACACGTCCAAACTTTACATGAGCGGTTCAAGAGACCACGTCAGGTTCACTCCTGAGACCTGAGGCTGCACTGACACAAACTCACCAGCAGGGGACATTTGAAGACGCTGCTGGTCTAATGAATGGTGTCGAGAGAATTCATCCATGGAGCCGAACTTCTTGGTGTTAAAGGAGAACTTTGGTTTTTTTCAACCTGGTCCTTATTTCCAGCATATGGTGTTTAGATCTACTCACCCATAAAGGTTTGGAGTAACTTTGAGTCCTTCGGATGCTTTTAGATCCACACGCGATCAGCGTATATCCATACAACGCAAGGGTTCGGGGCATCCACAATACAGCCTCTAAATAACGCATTATCTGCCGTGAAACTCTTTATTTACTATGAATCTCCAGAACTAGTCCCCTGTGAGTCTCGCCAGCCTCGGAGCTAGCGTTAGCTTAGCGAACCGAGAGCGAGTTGTCTTCCTGTTTAATCAACAAATGGGTTCGCTAAGCTAACGCTAGCTCCGAGGCTGCTCGTTAGCCCGTTGAAGTTAGCTAGCCTTTAACCGGGTGAATGGCCCGAGCACCAGGACACAGCTGCTTTAAAAGAATCCTGTACTGTGAAGCACCTGATAAGCATTCTGCCATGTTGCGCAAAACTAGCATCAGCAAACTCTGTGTAAACAAACACAGTTGATCGTCAGCTGTGATGCGGCTGCGCACCTCAGTGACGTCACCCCAGTGAAAGCCCAGGATGCAAACAAAGCAACTCGCTAAGCTAACGTTAGCTCCGAGGCTGGCGAGACTCACAGGGGACTAGTGCTGGAGAATCATAGTAAATAAAGAGTTTCGCGGCTGATCCAAAGTTACTCCAAACCTTTATGGGTGAGTAGATCTACACAACATATGCTGGAAATAAGGACCAGGTTGAAAAAAACCAAACTTCTCCTTTAAGCCTGCAGGTGGCGCCCAAGGTTGATAGTTTTCTCAACTCACTTTGGGTCTTTAATGGATCACGGTCTGAATGTCACAGTTCCTAGTAAAGTGTCATATAAACAGGATATATTTGTTTCTGTGTTGCAGTGAAAATGAGGCTCTGTGGAGGGAGGTGGCCAGTCTGAGACAGAAACACACTCAGCAACAGAAAGTCGTCAACAAGGTATTTCTCCTCACGTCAGCTCGGATGCTTCCACCACAGTGAGGCTGATCTAATGATAACTCTCTCTCCTCAGTTGATCCAGTTTCTGGTGTCACTCATCCAAACCAACAGGATCTTGGGAGTCAAGAGGAAGATGCAAGTTCACTACTAATACTACACACTTTGCTATGAACTAGCTGAGATGTTTTTACCTGTCTAATCCATACACACATGATGGGGAGGGGGGAGGGGTCTCAACAAAACACTATTCCTGTGGTCACCAGCAACTCACCCACCTACGTCCAGTGACTGTTGAGAAAACCTGATTTATAACGTTAACAAGTTTCTCTCTGCAGTCCTCTGATGCTGAATGACTCCAGCTCCGCCCACTCCATGCCTAAGTACAGTCGGCAGTTCTCATTGGAGCACATGCAGGTAACATGTCGCCGACTCACCTGCATACCTCAGTTAGTTTGTGATGAGCGGTTCACATGAAGGATCTTTTCTCGTGCACTTCCTCTTCAGGCTACAGCCAATCTGTTCTCAGCTGACTCCCCAATATCCTCTGGGCCAATCATCTCTGACATCACAGAGGTGGCCACACCCATCATTGAGGATGCAGTCCCTGACTGGTCGGACGCAGGGTGAGAACTAATGAAGCCTCTTGTCAGTAACAGTGGTGCAGCAGTCACTTAATTCTGTCCTCTGCCTCCAGAGAGAGCCAATTCATTAACATAAAAGAGGAGCCAGCAAGTCCTGAGGTGGAGGTGTGTCCTGTTCTGGAAGGCGGGGCTACACATGGAGACACGCCCCTCTCCCCCACCACTTTCATCAACTCCATCCTACAAGACAACGAGACGCAGCCGACTCCCAACACCTCCACCGCCAACCCTTCACCAGGTACTAGCTGACAGGAAGTCTGGTTCTCAAAGGTTCCATGTGTTTGGTTCTGCTCTTGAATCTGTTTGTCTCTGACCTGAGACTCTTCTGTCTCTTCTGCAGGCATCGTTCTGATGAGCCCGGCCTCCTCTGGGACCCTCCCACCTTCACCAACCGGCCAATTACCCGCCTCTATTCCCACCCCAAACTCCAGTCCAGCCGCAGCTCAGCATCAATGTCAGACCCTCGCCTGTATCGACAGGTACGTTTCCAATCAGTGCTTTTGTCATATGGTGCAGGTGCTACGTGTTACTAACTGCCCCACTCCAGCCACTAGCTGCCCTGACTCCCGCTCCGACACCTGCCCCATCACCTGCCCCATCACCTGCCCCATCACCTGCCCCATCACCTGCCCGTCACTGCTCTTGTTTTATTCGTGTATCAGTTTATTGTGTATTTGTACCTTTGCTGTAGGTTGTTGAAGGTCAGGTGTGTCATTAACACCCCTGTGCTTCCCTCAGACCCCACCCCCCTCCCTCTGCAGGTGGATTGTCACCTGACGTTTGGCGCTTCGTATCAACACAAACTGACAAGTGAATCATTGAATCTATAATTCACAAATAAAACATGTTTTGTTTTGAAGTGTGAGTCTGGAAAGCTAGCACCAGTGAATCCTATCAGAGCCTGATCACTATGTGGATTCATCAACCAAAGAAAATAGACCCTAGATGCACAGGAACCAACGGGAAGTCAGAAGAGAAGGTCAGAACAGGAAGTCAGTCAGAACAGGAGGTCAGAACAGGAAGTCAGAACAGGAAGTCAGAAGAGAAGGTCAGAACAGGAAGTCAGAACAGGAAGTCAGTCAGAACAGAAGGTCAGAACAGGAAGTCAGAACAGGAAGTCAGAAGAGAAGGTCAGAACAGGAAGTCAGAAGAGAAGGTCAGAACAGGAAGTCAGAACAGGAAGTCAGTCAGAACAGAAGGTCAGAACAGGAAGTCAGAACAGGAAGTCAGAAGAGAAGGTCAGAACAGGAAGTCAGAACAGGAAGTCAGTCAGAAGAGAAGGTCAGAACAGGAAGTCAGAACAGGAAGTCAGAAGAGAAGGTCAGAACAGGAAGTCAGAAAAGGAAGTCAGTCAGAACAGGAGGTCAGAACAGGAGGTCAGAACAGGAAGTCAGTCAGAAGAGAAGGTCAGAACAGGAAGTCGGTCAGAACAGGAAGTCAGTCAGAACAGGAGGTCAGAACAGGAGGTCAGAACAGGAAGTCAGAAAAGGAAGTCAGTCAGAACAGGAAGTCAGAACAGGAGGTCAGAACAGGAAGTCAGTCAGAAGAGAAGGTCAGAACAGGAAGTCGGTCAGAACAGGAAGTCAGTCAGAACAGGAGGTCAGAACAGGAGGTCAGAACAGGAAGTCCGAACAGGAAGTCAGTCAGAACAGGAGGTCAGAACAGGAAGTCAGAACAGGAAGTCAGAACAGGAAGTCAGAACAGGAGGTCAGAACAGGAAGTCAGAACAGAAGGTCAGAACAGGAAGTCAGTCAGAAGAGAAGGTCAGAACAGGAAGTCGGTCAGAACAGGAAGTCAGTCAGAACAGGAGGTCAGAACAGGAGGTCAGAACAGGAAGTCAGAACAGGAAGTCCGAACAGGAAGTCAGAACAGACACGATTGCTTTATTAACAAGAGGAAAAACTCCAGACTGTGGAAGCAGCTTCACATCACATCTTTCTATCTCTCTGTCTCCTCTGTCTGTCTCTCCTCTGTCTCCCCTCTACCTGTCTCTCTCCTCTGTCTGTCTCTCCTCTCTCTCCTGTTTCTCCTCTGTCTGTCTCTCCTCTACCTGTCTCTCTCCTCTGTCTGTCTCTCCTCTCTCTCCTGTTTCTCCTCTGTCTGTCTCTCCTCTCTCTTCTGTCTCTCCTCTGTTTCTCCTCTACCTGTCTCTCTCCTCTGTCTGTCTCTCCTCTCTCTCCTGTTTCTCCTCTGTCTGTCTCTCCTCTGTCTCTCTCCTCTGTCTGTCTCTCCTCTCTCCTGTCTCTCCTCTGTCTGTCTCTCCTCTGTCTCTCTCCTCTGTCTGTCTCTCCTGTCTCTCCTCTGTCTGTCTCTCCTCTGTCTGTCTCTCCTCTCTCCTGTCTCTCTCCTCTGTCTGTCTGTGTTTCAGGTCTGAACTGTTGGACCATGTGGACACTATGGACAGCAGTCTAGAAAACCTGCAGAACATCCTCAATACACAAACCTTCACCTTTGACACCTCCCCCATCATCGAGGTCAGTCGTCAAATTAACATGTTATGAACACGCCAACTCTATGAACATGTTAACAGTATATGAACATGTTAGTGGTATGTGAACGTGTTGAATCACATGTGTGTTTCCATGTTCAGTTTTTCGGTTCACCCTCTGGAGATTTTGACCTTGACTGTTTGGACAATGTGAGTTCAACAGACTTTTACTTTGCATCTTCACTTCCTGTCTCATGTTGAAATAAAAGCACCATATTAACACAAACACGTTCATACAGGTATGTTTACATGTTAGTATACATGTGAATACAAAGGTGAACACATGTTAGTATACATGTGAATACAAAGGTACACACATGTTAGTATACATGTGAATACAAAGGTGAACACATGTTAGTATACATGTGAATACAAAGGTGCACACATGTTAGTGTTTATGATGTCACAGCCGTCTCACTGTGATGTCTCTGTCCTATCAGCTGCTGGCTGAAGAGGCTCCGAGAGGAAGTGATGGAAGCAGCCACACAGGTAACATACACACACACACTCTCTCACTCACACACACACACACACACACACACACACACACACACACACACACACACACACTCTCTCACTCACACACACACACACACACACACACACACACTCACACATACACACGCTCTCTCACTCACACACACACACACACACTCTCTCACTCACACACACTCTCTCACAAACACACACACACACACACACTCACTCACACACACACACACACACTCACACACTCACTCACACACACACACACACACACACACACACACACACTCTCACGCACACACTGGGTGACTCTGCTGTTCTGATTGGTCCAGGGAAACAGCTGGTGCAGTACTCTGCCACACCTGTGTTGATGTCTGAACCAATCAGCCTCGGGGAGGGCGGGGCTGACCTGCCGTCTCTGCTGGAGCTAGAGGCGGAGCCTTTCCTTACGCCCGACCCATCCACTGATGACCCGGCAGCCGACCTGTTGAGCCACACCCACTTGGACTCTGACCTTTGACAACATAAAAATGCGATGACTCATCAGTAACCATGGCAGCAGGACAATCTGAGCACTGACTCAGCAGCAATAGACAATGATGTAATCATCAATCAGCTGCAGTTCATCCGGTCAAAGCTCATGTTTTTAGTTTGCAGATGTTATTGATCGATATTAACCATTTATAGACCTGCGTCCTTCTTCTATGCTTTTATTTTAGCTTTGTTTTTATTTGAGCTTTTTTCAATTATTTGACAGTCACAAAAAAAACTCAGAGAACCAGGGTCACGTCTGTACCTGCCCGTCCAATGAGAAGCAGCTCTGAGCTCAGTTGATGATGTCACGTGGACAGGTGAGGTAGGATCATGTGATCAGGTTGTTCCGTGTTCTGCATGTTTAAGTCAGATTTGATTTGTCTCTGTTTTCATGTATAAGATATAGATTCAATGAGAAGAATCTGTATATTTTTGGAAAAGTTTATTATGAATGAGAACACCCCCATCACCTCTGTTACCATGGAGACGACATGAAGGCAGATTGATGGATCTGATCGATTAGAGCAGGTATCAGCCATGTTGTTGATGATTGATTAAATAGTTGATCAGTGTGCTCTCGTACCGCTCCGTGTCTTTCTGTTGCTTTAGGCTCATGTTGTGTTCAGGGTCACCTGCTCTGATTTTATTTTCTGAACCCAGAGAGTGAACCGAGCTGAACAAACTGAATTTGCGTAAACAGTTTTTTCTGAGTGACGAAGCAGAACGACTGATTCATGTAGCATTTCGATGGTTGTCCTGCTCAGAATGTAGCGTGGAGGTAAAGTGTCACAGGTCAGAATAAATCACAGAAACCAGTGAAACAGACGACACAGACTTGAACAGATGCTCTGTGATCAAGAAGCTGCCCTTCAATATAAAAGCCTCTGTCGTCAATATGTTTATATTTGTTTGATCATGTTTTAACATTTTTATATCGATTACATCAAATTCTAGCTGTTGGATTTATTCTTGCTCTTGGGAGAGGAGGATTGTAATAAATTATAAACATTGAAGACAGGGTCAAAGGTCAGATCAAGTGTGAAACTGAAAATGATTTCATCAGATCAGTATTACTAATAAAGATCAATTCAAGTTCCTCTTCATTTTGAATTGAAGACAAATTCTCAGTTTGATGTTCAAAATAGTCAAAAACATTTATTGTGGAAGTTTAAACATTTCAATCCTGACAGTGAAGATGATGTCACATCCTGTATGATGTCATCAAGTCAAGATTCCTCCAAAACGTTTGTATTTCTGCTCAGTGATTCTAAAACAAAATAAAAGTCTATAAACAAACTCCACATTTTAAATATTAAAAAAACATGAGACACTGCTGCTGAGAGGGCGGCGTCTACAACTAGTGGGAGGAGTCATGTTTCCTGGGCCATGCTGATTGGTCGGTACACTGGAATCTGTAGCGCAGGAATCGAACTCGTGGCTTAATGTGGAAGTCAGCAGGTATCCTCCAGTTCCACATTTTCTGCACCTGTGACAGAAAAACAAAGATTAAAGTCAGATTTGACTTTTTACTCTTTTAAATCAAAGATATCGATTCATGCTCAGGTTGTGACACTCATAGATTACAGCTGTCAATCACACTGTGGTCTCCACCCCCAACACATCCAGTTCTTTCTGCTCTGTTTGACTCTAAATGATCTTCAGTGATCAACGAACATCAGCTGTTTGAAGAAGACTTGAAACTAGAGACTGAGACAAAAACTTCTGAGGACAAAGTTTACTGACGTTAGAAAGTGAGAAGAGACATTTTCTCGAGAAACTACCATGTGAGTCGCCCCCTGCTGGTCAGAGAGAGAATACAGGTTTCAGGCACTTCCATATCAATCACTACAAAAATCTTCAGCAAGGGACAGATTTGACCTTCCTCCTCTTTTCAAACAGTCAGTCTTCTCTTGTCTGTGTGTCTGTGTGTCTGTGTGTCTGTGTGTGTGTGTGTGTGTGTGTGTGTGTGTGTGTGTGTGTGTGTGTGTGTGTGTGTGTGTGTGTGTGTGTGTGCGTGCGTGTGTGTGTGTGTCCTTACAAACCTTCAGGACCCTGACCAGATGGGTTGTACTGTTCAGTGACTGAACCTGCAGAGAACAAGCAGAACCAAGAAAAGAGAAATAACGCGCCTTCAGCACCTGATCTCAGGTCAGATATAAAGCAACAGGACGAGTCTATCAAGACCCTGAATGAGACCTGATCACAGACCACTGATATGCAGCCGGTCTGTGGTCTTTTTTATTCATGTAAAAACTGAACATCTGTAAAACTTACCAGCCACCTGTGTGTGGTCTGTCACAGCTGGATGACCTGAAACAAACACACACACACAAATGAAACACACGTTTCTACAGAAGAAGAACAATCTGAATTCTTCTTCTGTAGAAATAAAAAGGACTTACTGGAGTCAGATGGACTTCCTGTTCCTGTAGGATCTGCTGAAACTACAAGCACACAACGTGTTTAACAAACTCTGCAGTACCACTCACTGGTGGCTATATGGGGGGGGGGGGGCTCACCTAAGCCTGTAGAGTCGGTCGCTGCGGTAACCAGGTCTGTGTGGGAGTAAATGCCTGAAAGTGAAAATCGTGTGTGAGACAGGTAAACAGATACTGAGCGGTGGACGATGGGGTACGACTGTGACATATGGTCATGTGACAGGAAGTGACACCTCACAGGTCAAATAATCTCCTGATGTTCACATGTGGTTGTCATAGCAACAAGTCTTACCTGTGACATCATGTCCCAGTCCGAGACCTGGGGTCAGACCCAATCAGAAGAGAGTCATGTTTATGTCAGTGAACAAAGCTAATTGATGGTTTATTGATCAGATCAGTTCTCACCTGTCAGATCAATGTGACCCGTCACTGACTCTGCTCCACCTGCTGACATCATCATCAGGTTACTGCTAATTAACTCTTAAACAAACCAGTCGTTCATCAATTAACTGCAGTTTATCTCCAAGTGATCAATAGTCAGACTGTACCTATAAGATCAGTCTGGAGGTCGCTGAGGGAAACTGGTCTGTCAGTCACTGCATATATACACACATATATATGAAAGTGACACAAACATATATATATGTGTGTGTGTGTGTGTGTGTATAATCACTGATCAGGAGAAATTAAAGTTTACCTCCGTTTGCATCTGTCAGTTGAGTCTGTCGACCGTTTCCTGAAAGACACGATGGCCTATGATGAGCGTCTGTTAATAAAACACTACGGTGCTGTACAGAGAGCAGCCAGCAGGAGGACGTGGTCGTACAGGTGCGTTTACCTGTGTGTTCTCTGTGATCTTCACTGTGTGATGAAGATGATGAGGCTGCGCCAGCTGACGAAGAAAGAACGTGTGTCAGAGGAAAATCCGTCCTGATTGTCAAAGTAAAAGACGTTTGTATACCAACCTTCCTTGGCAGCAGAGTGGGAGGAGCCTGAGACAGAGCTAAAAAGGGATTGGTCAGGTCCTGAGCTCAGAGAGGAGTGGTCTAACCCTGATTGGTCGATGCTGACATGAGCTGGATGAACATGATCTTCAACAGGACGACACCAGAACAGGTGAGTCTCACAGAAACAAACTTTTTTTAATTGAAATTGAAACAGTCATTGGATGATCCCTGATCACCTGACACCTGTAGGGGGCGGGGTCAGTACCTGTAGATAAATCCAGACCGGAGCTGCTGCTGTGGTCTGCAGACAGAGCAGCTGTCACACCTGAGCTGAACCCTGACACAAACAGAAGCAGACAGAGCAATCGTTCGATCAGCCGACCAATGAGAGACTGGGCTTCATCAGGAGGAGGGTCTTAAAGAGACAGGAGCTAAACCCAAGTGTTTGAGACAGAGGCTGAGGACAGGAGCTGCAGCGATGGACAGTCTGAGGACACTGATTAAAATAATCAACCTGAAGATGAGCAGATGGTTCATTTAACAATCAGGACATTTCTTTGAGTTGTGTCTCTGTCATTTACTGAAATATAAATATAATCACCGACATAAATTCAAAACACTCAGGAAGTAGGTTGTCTCCTCTGTAGTTGGTTGCTTAGTTACAGAAAATCCTCTGAAGGAGGAGCAGTGATGGTGAAAAGTCTTAATAAACGATATAATAAACCTGAGAACTTTCTGTAGAAGTGACAGAAACACACCTGGGATGTTGACGTGAACTTCTGGACTAAATGAATCTGCTTCACCTGGAACCATAAACATTAGATTTTGTTAAAAAAACTGTGATGCTTTTATTTTGAAGTAGTTTTTTGACTTCCTCTTCTTTTGTTGTAGATTGAGACACTGAAACACCTGAGGATCACCTGACCTTAAGTCAGGAAACTTACCCATCAGGCCGAGCACGAAGTCGTGATTGGACGGGTCGATGATTCCTGAAGAAGAAGAAGACAGATGAGTAAACACAGTTTTTTGTTTACGCAGAATTTGAACCAGACGACTGAAGATGATGTCATGACGCTGTTTGTTCTGTGTGCCGCCGATCATCTGAGGGAACCTTCGTTAACCAATAATCAGAAGTGATCAAGACCTGATGGTGGCAGACAGACCTCACCTGGACACTCACCTGTATAATCCAGGTGAGAAAATCCTCCCCCGAATGAACCCAACACACCTGAGAGAGAGAGAGAGAGAGAGAGAGAGAGAGAGAGAGACTGAACTTCTTTCAGTTCGCAGTATCTCTCATGTTTCTCTCTGTAGCTCCACCCCCTGTAGCTCACCTGTCTGGCCAGCAGCTCCGCCCCCTCCTCCTCCTCCTCCTCCATTCAGCAGCTTCTGTCCGTTTCCTGAATCCGTCACAATAATCAATAATCAGCTCGATCGATTTCTGCAGAAAAGTTTGTGCTTTGAATGTGACACTTTTATTTTTCAGTTTATCACTGAGTCATTTATCGACATCAATATTTTTACAGATGTTTACCGTTAGACTGCGAGTCGACTCCGTCAGAACCTGCCGACACAAATGTTTCTCGTACATTACCCGATGTGACCCGATGCAATGCTACGCTACAATATATCAAATCACTGAACGTGACGTAGCTTTCGTGTCACAATACTTTACACTGATGTCACTTTACATTGCATTACTGTTGTTATGTTACTTAACATTACGTGACCTGATGCAGTGTCATGTTACAATTCATAAAATATTATCATCGCTTGTGTTTGAATAACTTGTTCTTCACCTGCAGCGTGACTTTGACCAGTAGAGGCACCAGAGAGTCCTAATGCTGCCGCTGCAGAACCTGGGGAACCTGGGAAATCACAAGAACTTCCTTTAGTTCTCAAGAAAGAAACTAACAGGTATGAAAATAAGAACCAGTATAACTCACTAGAAATACTTTGTTACTTTACTCAACGAGATCCTCCTGGTGTCTGTACTTTATTTGAGTATTTATTTTTCCGACAACTTTTTACTTTTACTTCCAACATTTTACCACAAATATCTCAACTTTCTACTTTTCATTTTCAAATCAGGCTCGTTGCTTTTGTTTGAATGTGTTTTTGGGGAATTGTCAGTTGTCTGATTTGTGATTTATGTCATGAAAGATGTGGAAGGATGAAACAGACGGACACAACATGAAGGAAGTGAAGCGTCACTGATAACGTCACGACATTCTCTGTCCTGGCCTTATTCAAATGAAACTTTATTCAGTGCATTGTAGCCTAAACATTTCCTCCTGGAAAGATGTTTTTAGTGCATTGTTTTTTATTTGATTCTTTAAACTCTATTAATGACGTGTCTCAGTTTTCTTTGCTCAGCCAGTACTTACTTTATACTTTGAGTAGAATTCAAAACGTGTACTTAAATACTTTTACTCAAGTAAAGAGGTTGAATCTGTGCTTTACCTGCAGAACTTCCTGTTGCATCACTTGCTCCCCCTGCTGACTGAACACTGGAACCTGAAATCAAACAAGATGAAGTTTATTACCTGGATTTATCTGAAGCTCACGTTAGAATTATTCTAATCATAATGATGTTTATAATATGAGAACATGTTGAACTTTATACAGATGATTTATATAATCACCTTGTTTTAACTACATTCATATTTTGCATTTGGAAAATAGTCAGGACGTTTGTCACACTCCCTCATTAATCTCACGTCTGAGATTTAATTACGAAGGTGAAGCCTTCAACCATTTTATTTTGTTTAGTTTCCACCATCATGTCAAAATTAAAACAGACTTTTTGAAAATGTGCAAATCAATTAAAGGAAAAAGAGAAACATCATATTGACAGAAGTATTCAGACACTTTTTGCTTTTTACATCGATGTGAACCTGTTGACATAAACCTGGAGTTTGTCTCCAGTGTCAGCAGGGGGCGCTGTGGCTCTGATCCTGGCCTGCTGCAGTAACTGGAGACCTGCAGCATGATGTGGATCAGACCGGGTCACGCTAATCCTGGTCTGAAAACCAGACACTTAATCTGGATTAAACCTGAGACCAAACAGGAACAAGCAAAGTGTTCAGGAGGATACACCTGATCAGGGTCGACTCACCTGAACCTCCGGACGCAGACGCCAGGGTGGTCTGCTGCACGCCAAGAATTCCTGTGAGGGGGAGGGGTGGGGGGTGGGGGGGACAGGATGAATGATGCTTCTGTTTTCTTCAGCTGAAGGAAACTGAGCTGATGAAAAGCAGATTGATGGAGAATCAGTGTCGTTAACATCAAAAGTCTGAAAGGTGTTTTTAACTGAAGAACGGCTGCAGGAATCAAACCACGATGATACAATCGTAGTAAAAATCATTTGTTGTTAGTGACACTGATCATCATCATCGTCTTTCAGCATCTTTGTGTTTATGCAGGTTTATGTTGTCAAGTTATTTTATCCTCTCACCCTCAATCTTATCCTGACTCTTGGAGTCATCATCATCTGGAAAGAAAAAACATCCAACGTTTAAACTTCTAATTAAAATGTTTTTAACGACACGTTTCATTTGTTGAAGAATTTCTTTTACTCTACGATTATTTTCCTGAAAAATCTAAATGTTTCCTCCTTAAACCATCAGCTGATCAAAGTGAGTCTGATGAGTGAAGGTGGAGAACGTCTCCTCCTTCGCTCCCTGAGCATCTGTTCTCTCTCTCTGCTGAGTGGGTTCATCTCCTGAGAGAACAAGAGACTGAGAGTCTCCATCAGCTGAAGAGTGAAGCTGAACTGAGATCAGTTCTTAACAACCAGAGTTTATCTCCAGAGTTCAGCAGAAACTTTAAAACATGAAGAACTGAGCAGTTTGTTACAGCAGCAGCTCTGCTGGGTCAGGAAGCAGAGGATCATGGGTAATATCCACCATTCAGTTGTGTGTCAGTTCAGGTGAAGGTGGCTGCAGGGGGCGCTGTTGCTCAGTCACAGTGTGTGAGTGTTCAGCGGAGCTCGGTTGAGTGTTTGTTCATTATTTACAGCTGTTTCTAAAATGTTTTCTGATTTCAGTGTTTTCAGTGGAAACTGCTTCTGTTTTCACTGCGACAGATTTTCACACGTTTTCCTCGAGACTCCGTAAATAACGTGAGAAGATCTGATCTGGATCAGATCACAGTGCTGCTGAAACCAAATCATCTCTATCTCCCCCTGGTGGCTGACTGCAGTACAGCTCATAAACCTCCTCCATGTTAGCAGACGGGACGTGGACCGTATAAAAAAATCAAAGTAAACGTTAAAAATAAATGTTTGTCAAAGATGTTTCTGTCGTTTCAGCTCGTTCTTCTCTCTCTGATGTTTGTACGAGTTTTTCTGATCACTTTGGTTTTTATCAGTTTCAGCTCGACGAACGATCAAAGCTGTTGTGTTGTGAAGACAGAACGAGCAGCTCGTCACCCAGTCAGGTTTTCAATCAATCAATCAATCAATCAATCAATCAATCGATCAGAAACACGTTCTCATGGTGTAGAAACACAAGATTTAAGTGGCGGGAAGCAGCCTTTTCAAAATAAAAACTTGTTTCCATCTCTCTCTCTCTCTCTCTTTCACACACACACACACACACACACACACACACACAGGCCTACCCTCCTCCTCGGACAGCTCCTCATCCCCCTCCTCTGTGGTCTCCAACTCCACCTCCTCTCGCTCCTTCTCTGGATAAAAAAAAATGAAATCAAATCTGATGAAAATAGTAAGAGATGAAGAAAGAAGTGAACACGTGTGTACTTTGTGTATTTTTACCCTCGACAGGAGCCGTAGAAACAGCTGCTGCCAAAAAGACGACCAGCGACACCATGAGCAGGTTTCTGGTGTGAAGGTGATCACTGATTATCAATAACTGCTCAGCTGATAATCAGATACAGCTAGTACTGCAGTACTACTGAGATATATATATAAATCATAGTACATTATCATTATATTAGTAGTCACGCATATATATAAATACATTATAGTACATTATTTTTACATTACTGCAGTACAGAGTATTGTACATTATGAGGTTAAAGACTTTACATCCATCAAATTCAGAAATACAATAATACTATTACAGCAGTTCTAGTTATATTAATAGTAGTGATAGTATCAATACTCTCATTATTATTAGGAGTAGTAGTAGTAGTAGTAGTACTCACGGTGGCAGCATGCTGCTGTGTCAGAGTTTAACTGTTGAACTAAAGCAGCTCCTCCTGCACACACTCATATTTATACACAGTGGGGAGGGGAGGGGCTCATCATAGTACTGCAAATACTGGCTAACAGTGTTAGCAATACTATTTGTAGTATTTGTGGTAGTATGAGCATCGGCTGCTGATAATACTACTACAAATGAAACTAGTACTATATAAAATACCACAAATAGTGTTAATACTAACAGTGTTAGCACTAGTATTAACACCACAGTAGTAGTATGAGCAGAAGGAGTATTAGTAGTACTGTTAAAATACTACTGCTGCTTCTAGCTACGTCTAGTACTACTATCTAGTACTTGTACAGGAACCCTGAGCAGGTGTATCCCAGCATGCACTGGGGATCACTTCCTTATCTCCTCTCCTCCTCACCTGTTCCTCTTTCCTCTTCTCACCTATTCTCTCTCCTCACCTTCTCCTCCTCTTCACCTCCTCACCTTTCCTCCTCTCCTCCTCCCCTCTCCTCACCTCACCTTCTGTCCTCTCTCCTCCTCCTCTCTCCTCACCTCTTCTCTCTCCTCTCCTTCTCCTCTTCCTCACCTCACCTCCTCTCCTCTCTCCTCACCTCTTCTCTCTCCTCTCCTTCTCCTCCTCCTCACCTCACCTCCTCTCCTCCTCTCTCCTCTCTCCTCTCTCCTCCTCTCCACCTCTCTCCTCCTCCTCCTCTCTCCTCACCTCCTCTCCTCCTCCTCCTCTCCTCCTCCTCCTCTCCACCTCCTCCTCTCCACCTCTCTCCTCCTCCTCCTCTCTCTTCACCTCCTCTCCTCCTCCTCTCCTCCACCTCTCTCCTCCTCTCTCCTCACCTCCTCTCCTCCTTTTCCTCCTCCTCCTCCTCTCCACCTCTCTCCTCCTCCTCCTCTCTCCTCACCTCCTCTCCTCCTCCTCCTCTCCACCTCCTCCTCTCCACCTCCTCTCCTCTTCCTCCTCTCTCCTCACCTCCTCTCCTCCTCCTCCTCTCCTCCTCCTCCTCTCTCCTCACCTCCTCTCCTCCTCCTCCTCTCCACCTCCTCCTCTCCACCTCCTCTCCTCCTCCTCCTCTCTCCTCACCTCCTCTCCTCCTCCTCCTCTCCTCCTCCTCCTCCTCCTCCTCCTCCTCTCTCCTCCTCCTCCTCCTCTCTCCTCACCTCCTCTCCTCCTCCTCCACCTCTCTCCACCTCTCTCCTCCTCTCTCCTCACCTCCTCCTCCTCCTCTCTCCTCTCTCCTCACCTCCTCTCCACCTCCTCTCCCCCTCCTCCTCCTCCTCCTCTCTCTTCACCTCCTCTCCTCCTCCTCCTCCTCCTCCTCTCTCCTCCTCACAGAGCTCTCTGTGTGTTTCAGGACGTATAGAAAAGAATCTTTATTAAAGTCACAGATCTCCAGAAACAGAAGCTGCCAACATTCCTCTGATCTACAACCATGACCTCTTCCTCCTCTTCCTCCTCCTCCCCCTCTCTCCTCACCTCCTCTCCTCCTCCTCCTCTCCACCTCCTCCTCCTCTCTCCTCACCTCCTCTCCTCCTCCTCCTCCTCTCTCCTCACCTCCTCTCCTCCTCCTCCTCTCCACCTCCTCCTCCTCCTCCTCCTCTCTCTTCACCTCCTCTCCTCCTCCTCCTCCTCCTCCTCTCTCTCCTCCTCCTCCTCCTCCTCCTCCTCTCTCCTCCTCCTCCTCTCCTCCTCCTCCTCCTCCTCCTCTCTCTTCACCTCCTCTCCTCCTCCTCCTCCTCCTCCTCCTCCTCCTCCTCCTCTCTCTTCACCTCCTCTCCTCCTCCTCCTCCTCCTCCTCTCTCCTCCTCACAGAGCTCTCTGTGTGTTTCAGGACGTATAGAAAAGAATCTTTATTAAAGTCACAGATCTCCAGAAACAGAAGCTGCCAACATTCCTCTGATCTACAACCATGACCTCTTCCTCCTCTTCCTCCTCCTCCCCCTCTCCCTCCTCCTCCCCCTCTCCCTCCTCACTCCATGAACTCTTTTACTTTGGTCCACGTCCCCTCTGCTAACATGGAGGAGGTTTATGAACTTTACTGAAGCCACCAGGGGGAGGTAGAGGTGACTTGGCTTCACTTTTAGGAGTCATGTCGTCCATCTTTACTTACAGTCTGTGATAGAAAAACAAACAATGGGACCTACTCCCCCTGGTGGACGAAATGAAAAGGGAGGGGGCTGAATGTGCGAGATTTGTTTCACAGGCGACAAATGAAGCGAATCCCATCGTGGTCGTCGTGGTCGTCGTGGTCGTCTTATGTTATATGTGTGTACATCAGGTGGTTACGTGAAGATAAACGTGTCCTTTCACTGTGACACGCTAGTACACCCAATGACCTTCTGTGCTTTTATTTTGAAGTGAGTTCCTGCTGTCTGTGGGAATCAGGGCAGAACATGAGTCAGCATCCATCTGCAGGACGTCCTGAAACCAGACGCCCGCTGGACTCTGGGATCAGGACCAGGAGGAGAATTAGGGGCACTTTAAGATATAGTCTGGTCCAGCTTGGTTCTGAATGACTGGAGCTCACGTCCGACTGAAACCGAGAGCTGTGGGACAGTCGAGTAACAGGAAGCCAGAGAGACTCCAGAAACAGAGGAAGGCTCCTCGGACGTCCGACACAAACATCCTCCAACTGTCAGTAAACTCAGACGTTCATCAGTCTGAGCCACAGACAGGAAGTCGAACATCAGTTTGTTAACGTGATGAGAGGAAACGACACCGACGGTTCAAAGATCTCAAGATGGTTCAGAGTGAAACTCACCTGGACAAAGTTTCATTCATAAAAAAGTCACACACACACACACACTGACACACACAACCTGTGTCAGTGTGTGTGTGTGTCAGTGTCTGTGTCTGTGTGTGTGTCAGTGTCAGTGTGTGTGTGTGTGTGTGTGTGTGTGTGTGTGTGTGTGTGTGTGTGTGTGTGTGTGTGTGTGTGTGTGTGTGTGTGTGTGTGTGTCAGTTAACCTCTGAGGACCTCAGGTCACTTTTCTCAGAGAAACTTTATCCGACTCTTTCTTCCACAACATCGACCTGCGCCACAGGTAACGTGACTCCGCCTCCTCCCACACACCTGGAAGCTGCTGTTAGAATCAAATGTTCAAATAAAACTTTATTTCTAAAGTTTAACATTTGACACGAACACAGATCAGATTCAGGAACCTGCTGTAGTTTAGTGAACCCGTTGTAGTTTAGTGAACCCACTGTAGTTCAGTGAACCTGCTGTAGTTTAATGAACCTGCTGTAGTTTAGTGAACCTGCTGTAGTTTAGTGAACCTGCTGTAGTTTAATGAACCTGCTGTAGTTTAGTGAACCTGCTGTAGTTTAGTGAACCTGCTGTAGTTTAATGAACCTGCTGTAGTTTAGTGAACCTGCTGTAGTTTAGTGAACCTGCTGTAGTTTAATGAACCTGCTGTAGTTTAGTGAACCTGCTGTAGTTTAGTGAACCCGTTGTAGTTTAGTGAACCTGCTGTAGTTTAGTGAACCCGTTGTAGTTTAGTGAACCTGTTGTAGTTTAGTGAACCCGTTGTAGTTTAGTGAACCCGTTGTAGTTCAGTGAACCTGTTGTAGTTTAGTGAACCTGCTGTAGTTTAGTGAACCCATTGTAGTTCAGTGAACCTGTTGTAGTTCAGTGAACCTGTTGTAGTTTAGTGAACCTGCTGTAGTTTAGTGAACCCGTTGTAGTTTAGTGAACCTGTTGTAGTTTAGTGAACCCACTGTAGTTCAGTGAACCTGTTGTAGTTTAGTGAACCCACTGTAGTTTAGTGAACCTGCTGTAGTTTAGTGAACCTGTTGTAGTTTAGTGAACCCACTGTAGTTTAGTGAACCTGCTGTAGTTTAGTGAATCTGTTGTAGTTTAGTGAACCCACTGTAGTTTAGTGAACCTGCTGTAGTTTAGTGAACCTGCTGTAGTTTAGTGAACCCGTTGTAGTTCAGTGAACCTGTTGTAGTTCAGTGAACCTGCTGTAGTTTAGTGAACCTGTTGTAGTTTTGTGAACCTGTTGTAGTTCAGTGAACCTGCTGTAGTTTAGTGAACCTGTTGTAGTTTAGTGAACCTGTTGTAGTTCAGTAAACCTGCTGTAGTTTAGTGAACCTGTTGTAGTTCAGTGAACCTGTTGTAGTTGTAGTTCAGTGAACCTTCTGTAGTTTAGTGAACCTGTTGTAGTTTAGTGAACCTGCTGTAGTTTAGTGAACCTGCTGTAGTTCAGTGAACCTGTTGTAGTTGTAGTTCAGTGAACCTGCTGTAGTTTAGTGAACCTGCTGTAGTTCAGTGAACCTGTTGTAGTTGTAGTTCAGTGAACCTGCTGTAGTTCAGTGAACCTGCTGTAGTTCAGTGAACCTGTTGTAGTTCAGTGAACCTGCTGTAGTTTAGTGAACCTGCTGTAGTTCAGTGAACCTGTTGTAGTTCAGTGAACCTGCTGTAGTTGTAGTTCAGTGAACCTGTTGTAGTTGTAGTTCAGTGAACCTGCTGTAGTTTAGTGAACCTGTTGTAGTTTAGTGAACCTGCTGTAGTTTAGTGAACCTGCTGTAGTTCAGTGAACCTGTTGTAGTTGTAGTTCAGTGAACCTGCTGTAGTTTAGTGAACCTGCTGTAGTTCAGTGAACCTGTTGTAGTTCAGTGAACCTGCTGTAGTTTAGTGAACCTGCTGTAGTTCAGTGAACCTGCTGTAGTTTAGTGAATCTGCTGTAGTTCAGTGAACCTGTTGTAGTTTAGTGAACCTGCTGTAGTTGTAGTTCAGTGAACCTGTTGTAGTTGTAGTTCAGTGAACCTGCTGTAGTTTAGTGAACCTGCTGTAGTTCAGTGAACCTGTTGTAGTTCAGTGAACCTGCTGTAGTTTAGTGAACCTGCTGTAGTTCAGTGAACCTGTTGTAGTTGTAGTTCAGTGAACCTGCTGTAGTTTAGTGAACCTGCTGTAGTTCAGTGAACCTGTTGTAGTTGTAGTTCAGTGAACCTGCTGTAGTTTAGTGAACCTGCTGTAGTTCAGTGAACCTGTTGTAGTTCAGTGAACCTGCTGTAGTTTAGTGAACCTGCTGTAGTTCAGTGAACCTGTTGTAGTTCAGTGAACCTGCTGTAGTTGTAGTTCAGTGAACCTGTTGTAGTTGTAGTTCAGTGAACCTGCTGTAGTTTAGTGAACCTGCTGTAGTTGTAGTTCAGTGAACCTGTTGTAGTTGTAGTTCAGTGAACCTGCTGTAGTTTAGTGAACCTGTTGTAGTTTAGTGAACCTGCTGTAGTTTAGTGAACCTGCTGTAGTTCAGTGAACCTGTTGTAGTTGTAGTTCAGTGAACCTGCTGTAGTTTAGTGAACCTGCTGTAGTTCAGTGAACCTGTTGTAGTTCAGTGAACCTGCTGTAGTTTAGTGAACCTGCTGTAGTTCAGTGAACCTGCTGTAGTTTAGTGAATCTGCTGTAGTTCAGTGAACCTGTTGTAGTTTAGTGAACCTGCTGTAGTTGTAGTTCAGTGAACCTGTTGTAGTTGTAGTTCAGTGAACCTGCTGTAGTTTAGTGAACCTGCTGTAGTTCAGTGAACCTGTTGTAGTTCAGTGAACCTGCTGTAGTTTAGTGAACCTGCTGTAGTTCAGTGAACCTGTTGTAGTTCAGTGAACCTGCTGTAGTTTAGTGAACCTGCTGTAGTTCAGTTAACCTGCTGTAGTTTAGTGAACCTGCTGTAGTTCAGTGAACCTGTTGTAGTTCAGTGAACCTGTTGTAGTTCAGTGAACCTGCTGTAGTTTAGTGAACCTGCTGTAGTTCAGTGAACCTGCTGTAGTTTAGTGAACCTGTTGTAGTTAAGTGAACCTGTTGTAGTTCAGTGAACCTGTTGTAGTTGTAGTTCAGTGAACCTGCTGTAGTTTAGTGAACCTGTTGTAGTTCAGTGAACCTGTTGTAGTTGTAGTTCAGTGAACCTGTTGTAGTTGTAGTTCAGTGAACCTGCTGTAGTTCAGTGAACCTGTTGTAGTTGTAGTTCAGTGAACCTGTTGTAGTTTAGTGAACCTGCTGTAGTTTAGTGAACCTGCTGTAGTTTAGTGAACCTGCTGTAGTTTAGTGAACCTGCTGTAGTTCAGTGAACCTGTTGTAGTTGTAGTTCAGTGAACCTGCTGTAGTTGTAGTTCAGTGAACCTGCTGTAGTTCAGTGAACCTGTTGTAGTTGTAGTTCAGTGAACCTGCTGTAGTTGTAGTTCAGTGAACCTGCTGTAGTTCAGTGAACCTGCTGTAGTTTAGTGAACCTGCTGTAGTCGTAGTTCAGTGAACCTGCTGTAGTTTAGTGAACCTGCTGTAGTTGTAGTTCAGTGAACCTGCTGTAGTTCAGTGAACCTGCTGTAGTTTAGTGAACCTGTTTAGTGTATTAAGAGGAAGCTGCTGTAAAATATAAATATTATATTTGAAGTGTCACCACCTCCACACAGACCACGCTACAGGAAGTGATCTCAGCGGTTTCCTGTGTCTGTGAGCTTCACTGCAGGTCGTAGTTTTAAATCTTCTCCAGTAAATATGCTCAAAATCTACAAATGTTAGTTTGTCATCTTCGCTTCACGTTGGTTGTAGCATCTTATTTCAGATCAATAGTCGATCAGAAATATGTGATCGGACACAGGAGATTATTGAACTTAATGAAGACTCAGTATGAATTGAATTTCTGACAGTTCGAACTTTATTAGCTGTTCCTCTGTGTACAAACAATCATTATCGCTGACATCACTTCTTTTAAAAATAGTAATTAATGTTTGTCAGGTAAAGGATGGACAGTACGTACACCTGAACACAGACACACAGAACAGATCTGAGATCAGCAGCTGTTTTAATGTTTCTACATCAGACTGAGGGCAGACAGACAGGCAGAGAGTGAGACAGGTTCAAGGTCCATTTTTAATTTTTATAGTTTTTTTTAATGAAGTCAAGCAGCCAGTTGGAAAACAAAGAGAACCAATCAGGAACAAGCCGAGGACGAGAAGAACAGGAAACTGGAGGCAGAAGTTAAGATGCAGTTTAGTTGGTGGTTGTCATGGCAACTGTATTCCACAGTGAAGACGGTGGGCGGGGCTCTGACGGGAGAAAACACAGGAACACGTTAACTTGATGCTACACTATCATTTATCAGTCTTTTTTCCTGTAGCACCTGAACGCAGCACGGTTACAGTCTGCGGTGGATTCTGTTTCTTCTGTTTCTATATTTTTATGCAAATGATTCAATGATTCTAGAAACGACATCAACTGACTTTATTTCCTCAGGTCGTCATGAGAGAGAATAAACAACCAGAAACATTCACAGTCAGACTACACAGCACCCGGTGAGAACAGCTGTTCTGAAAAGAACGAGTTCATGGAGCCTGAGGTTCGGAGTTCTATCTAGAACGTATCGTCTGCATAGAAACGAACTTCGTAGTTCACGAGTTCGTTTCCAGCGGCTGTGACGTAGAGTGAGGATCACCTGGTGTCCACGAGCCTCCACAAACCAGAGGCGGG